>NW_015662587.1:36898-39170 GCF_001515625.1 Sinocyclocheilus rhinocerous | reverse complement strand
TGGGTTGTTTTGTTCAATCATGTTGTATTTGAATATTATTAGTTTTGTATTAGTTTGGTTTGTGAATTAGGTCTGGTTTTCTATATAGAGAGTATATTTAAATTAAAAGTTGTAAAAAGGATGTTTAAAATCATTTATTTAAAAAACAGTGTATTTGGTATGTAAAAGTATATAAATGGTTCAATATCTGTTGTCTACTTATATGATATTCTTTATGGTAATTAAAAAAAAAAAAAGAACACTTTGTATACAAGTTTTGCTTGGTATTTTTGATTATATTTATTAGTGCTCTTACAGTGGTGTTTGTATTTGTCTAAAGGTTTTTCACCTGCTTGACTAAACGACTGGCTGATTGATCACTGCATCAAAAAATCTGAAAAAATAAAAGAAAGCAAGTATGGTCAATGAGTGGAATCCGGTGAAATTCTTGTTGTGGGCTGTCTTATCAAGTGGGAGAGTTCTGCACATTGAAACTTTGTAAATGGTGAAACCACTTGACAATAACTGTAAAAACTATTTTAGCATCCACACCAACAAACGATACATTTCTGTTTACTGATATAAACGCTGCAGTTATGTTGTTGTCTGCCATTTGTTGTCAATGTTTTAACTGTTCATCATGTGATTTTAAATTCTCTTTTTTCCTGTCTTGTGGTATTTCTCACAGATTACTTAGTCCTTCTCCATCAGCTCTTCACAATATCAAACCCAATGGCCAGAACCAGCCCTTTCAAAATCTTTGTCTCTCTGCTCTCAACCCTTTACTGACAACTTCCAGTCTTGGCATGTCTACTTGTATTAATTTCTCCTCTAGTCAGCACTTCCATCTCTACTGTCAACACTCCTGTCACTATCACCATCCCACCTACTGTATTCTACATGCCAAATAATTCAAAAGGGTAATGTAGAAATTATAACTTTCTTTCTTTTTAACAATATTTAATTAATTGCATCAACTTAATGTTATTGAATAGCATATTATGTTTATATATGTGTTTGAAACCTTTAAGGTCATTTAATGATAGAAACGCATTTTCCTGCTGAAAACGATTTATAAAATTTATTTTTATTAACCGTTTTAGTTTGTCTTGCATTTATTCACAACAGAAGTGAGCAATGATTACAGGAGATAGTTTTAAAATTAATAATGTAAAATATTTCTTAACCATTTTTTGCTAATTTGTTCTTTAAAGGGAAGAAAATCATATTTTGTTGAAAAAATATAGTAATGGTTTGTAAAAATATTATTTGGCATCTTGTAACATTCTCTGTAAACAAATTAACCATTTTTTTTTTTAAATTTTTCATTTATTTTTTAAATATTAGCCAATGTTTTAAAGGGGTTTTCTGTTACATATTTATGTGTACCTATTAATTACTTTATCTATCAGTCATTTATTTAAGTTGTTATTTCACTATAATCTATTATTTGTATAATAACTGCTTTTTTGGGTTTTTTTTTTATTCATAGTGGCACAAACTGGAGCGAGAGAATGGGCATTATTTTTGTCTCTAAAAAGTTGTACATATCAACAAACACTGGTATGGAAATGACTACAAATGTGTGCAATTTTTGTCGTCTTTTAAAAAAATTTTTTTTATAAATTTTTTTTTATTCCTGTAGTTCAACTGGTAGAGCTTAGAATGGCAAGATTAGACATACAGTTCCAGGAAACACAGAAGTGATTAAATGTATACATTTAATACACTATAAATGTATTTTTTTTATTTTATTTTTTATACAGTGCATGCGAAAATGTTGAGCTTAAATATTGTACATTAATATTGTAAAGAATGTATACAATGGGAAATATTAGGTCCTTTTTGAAAATAAATGACTGTAATCAACAAATCTATTGCTGAATCAGGTTTACCCCACAATGCGAATCTGTCGTTTTATATTTAGTGGGGAAAATAAACTGAGTCTTTCCGTTCACTACAAGAACATAATATATGGACAAGTAAGTGTGACGCTTCTGCTCAACTGGGTTGCCATTGGCTTTGAAGTTCCCTTGGCACTCGCTGTGATTGGACTTTCTTTTAACCCAAATTAAGAAACGCTTAGTGTTGCAAAGTACATTTTGTTGTTATCACGTCAATAATACCTTCAGTTAACAATTCAGTGTTGCTATATTGTGAGAAATGACCTCTACCGAGATCCTAACCTTAAGCATAACTTCACTGAACTACAAATAACAGCGCCATGTTTTTCACTTTCCATCGATTTGAATGGCAGAGGCTTATGGGTAATGTAGTTTAAAATGTTTAATAA
>NW_015662587.1:28824-36770 GCF_001515625.1 Sinocyclocheilus rhinocerous | reverse complement strand
ATGGGGGGGGGGGGAGAAATACTATCTTTTTTTTGAACAAAGGGAATTGCAAAAGCAAGTTCATCGTGCAAACATCTGACATATTTGAGAGGCAGGCTGAGATTTGGTATTTTACTAAGAGCACTTTTTTAAACACCTACATACCACCTCTTTATGTATGTTTGAAAACTGTCCAACATTATTTAGTAAACCTAGTATAAGTAGTTGTTCTGACAATTTTCTCTTTGACACAAGAATCAGATTTTGATTTACAGCCATTTGAAATGTTCAATTTTTTTGCTCCTCCAAGAGACACTTCTGGGGATGGAAGGGCAGGAAAAAATACACAGATCTATTCTCATCATGGACAACAAACTGTTGCCACATTTTTTTTTTAGATTGTCTTTTCAAAAACATGCCATTATGTAAGGTTCAAGTCATAGTTATCTTAGAATGAAGGCACCAAAAAAATCTATATCAGTGCCCATTTGGAATGGGCTCCATTTATTTCATTAAATCAAGAGCAAGATTACAGTGCTGACAGTAAACAAAGACAACAAATACATATTGTGACACTTCATGTCATTCAGTAAGTCAATGTGTGACAGTGTGCAGTTTATGGTGCAAAAGCCATACAATTCATGCAATTCAAAGAATCATAATATGTAAGACCTAATTTGTAAATCTCTGTAAAAAATGTCTCATCTTTATCCTCCTCAGGTGCTAAACATCAGTAATGTGCATGATAATACAGAACAGAACAGGATTCATGTTGACCTTTCCCTGGTTCATCACCCTCAGTTGTGCATGAAGTGCTAGTGCCTGCAGCTAGTGCCTGCCATGCAGTCTCTTCTAATGCAGCTTTCAGCCTGCCCTTCATCTAACTGAATGTCATTAATATGACTAAATGTTCATGTCTTAATTAAAACAATCATGGTAATTATGTGTTAACAAAATTAAATGGTGTATTTACCAAACACCATCCTTAATATAAAATATTCACCATCCTTTTTTATCCAACACCATGTACAATACTTTACTAGGATACGCGCCTATAGATATAGTAGCATAAGACAAATTATATTCAAGTGAAATAAAAATGGGTTGTTAAAACCATATTATTTCAATCAGATGAAGCAACCCAAATGCACGCATGGTGAAATGTCTTGAGCACCAAAGAATAGCATCCAGTTTCCTGCTCATCTTCAGAGCTATCCTGGTTTTATTCAAATCCATGTCCCTATCATAATATCATAATCTTCTTCTTCCATGTCATAAACAATTTGCAATTGTTATCCAGCAAAACAGTACAACTGATGAACAAAAGAAATGCGACCAACTTAAATCAAATCCCTTTATTATCACAATACCATGAATGCAAGTATACAGGTGGTGAAATGCTTTTGTGCAAACTCTGCAGCGTTAAAACTGTATGGATGACAAGTATTGAATATATTTGCAAGACATATACAGTATTAAAAATATACACAGTATACATAAGGGCTCAATACAGGTAGAAAATAATATAGGGTGCAATATATACAGAGAGCACGTAATGAAAACATTAATAAACACAATAATCACCGTATACATATACCTTTGCAGTGCAGCACGGTATGAATTAGTGCAAACAGAATGTCAGGGTGCAGAATAATACTGAGTCAGAGTCCAGTCAGTGTAACTGATAGAGTGCAGTGCATATGAGGCTGGTGGGGTGTGTGGTACTGGTACGAGTTCAGTATAGTCGGATTGCCTGTGGAAGGAACTTGTCTCGCAGTCTGCTGGTGCGGGTTCTGCGATAACGTCTGCCTCCATGCAATCCATGGCTCAGTGGCTGGAGTCTCTGACGGTCCTCCGTGCTTTCCTCAAAAAAAAAAAAAAAACCTGTGTAGATGTGCTGGAGAGACAAAATCTTTTAGGGTTTTGTAAATCAATAAACAATATACAATATTATTATTTAGAATTGTTGTACTGGATATACCATTGATTCCTGTTGAAGGTTGTTGGAGGTATGGGCCAAAAAAATCCACAACTACCTGTCAGTTGTGAAGTTTCTTTTATGGGCTGTAACATCTACGCTGTCACAGAGCTGTTTGGGAATGCAGTCTTAACAGCAGATAACTGGTTTCAGGCTGCAGTGCTGCACTTGGTGGCCACTGTAGCGAATCAGCTCAAAGGGGAAATATGAATAATTAATCATAACTAGTTATAATTAATTATAAATATTTAGATCTGCTGTAAGTATTTACTTGACCTCTCAGGGTCAACTGTCTGTCAATTCTAAGAACGTGATTGCCGGGAACTGTTATGGAGATTCTGTAGTGTGCAGAGAATTTCCGACTGACCTAGTGATGATGGCAGGAGAGCGGCAGGTGGTTGTTAGCCCTCTGCTTTGCTCAACGTCACTAGAAATCTGATGTTTGCGGTGTCGCTTGGCTCTTGTGGCGGCACCGACTTGAGCTTGCCTGAGTTGTGTTGGTCGAGGTTACGCTGATGGGCATGTGGGCCCGTTGCTCAATCCAACGTGGTCTGGCTACTTCTGTGGTGTCGACCAGTTTCAAGGGATGCTCCTCCCCATAAAACAGTATAAAATATCAAAGACAACATACACAATGACCTGAAGGATATGTGTGTTCATTCAAAGAAAGGTTTTCCTATGGATTAATTAGAGAAGAGTCCATTTCTACTGTGCATTGTGTCTCTTCCTATGGAAAAGGTAATGATTTTCGCTACTCACATTCCTTTGGGCCATAAAACCAGTGATACCAGCATTAGTTGCCATGGGGACCAGGGGGGGCCTGGTGTCGTTCGCAGACATCCTGGCACCCAGTTTATTGGGTGAGGGGTCTGTGACGATTTGTTAATCTAATGAATAACTGATTTGTTAAATCAAATGAAAAATTGTGTGTTTGATTGGTCCAGACGCTACACCATTGAATACTCCCCGTCAACAAAGACTCCACCTCCATCTCTGGCCTCAGACCCGCTTCTCTCTGGACCATGCAAAATGACCAAGTGTGTGAAGACATGCCTAATGCCTACATGCCTAATTCTTCATTTCTCCATCAACTGACTTCATCCTCCTTCAAAAAAATCAAAAACAATAAGTCAATAAGAAAAATAGTTTTGGTGAATACAGATGGCAGTACTGACCATATTCAGTAATTTCCTGCCCAAATTCCAGAATTTGATTTTTGATTTGATTTGCTCATTCTAGGAGCTATAAAAAGATGTATATGTGAAAAATGATAATTGCTGACTTGAATAGAGATCAACATCAAATGCTGTACTACTGCATTGCTTGAATACAGAAATAATACAGACATACCAATGGAAATGCGCACCTTTTCAGTCTTTTCTGTTTGGGCACAAGATGGCCATGTTCATTCCTCATCCCAAACAGAACTGATTTTCTTTGTGTTTTTGCTCTTCAGCTGTAAAACAAAAAGATGTCTATTGACCCCATGTTTAATTACTATTGCTGGTTAAACATATGAATTAAAACAGATATAATTAAATTAATTCACCAAAATATTCAGGTTAGAGGACTTGATGAATAAATATTGATTACAATTTTCTACAAACCTTACTAGGGAGGGCTGATCATGACAAGAACTTGCTGAGCCTCACAAGTAGCTGTTCATTGGACAAAATTGAAAAAAGGCCATCATGCAGCCGTTCTGTTTCTACTTTACAACAGAGAAAAAGAGCAAACTGCATACTCTGCATATAGGCAGCAGCAGTACTGGGCACAATCTGCATGAGAGTTGAGGCAATGGCCAATGACAGCAGGAGTAAAAGCCGTAGAATCTTTGCACGAGTACACTTGTACAATATCATATGAATTTGCTGAAACTGTATGAATTATGACTACTGTATGAATCATGACATAGGGTTTGTACTGATGGGGTCGTGGGGTATGTAAAAATTTTTAAGAATCATCAAATGCGGTGCAAAATGTAACTGCAGTAAAGTTCAGTCAAGGTGCTCAGACCAACACAGACGTACCATTGGAAATGTTTGCCTTTGCAGCTTTTGGTCTTCTCCGTAAACACACATGATGGTTAAAATTGTTAAAAGAGCTATATAAATAAAGGTGACTTGACTTGACTTGACTGTGAAGTGTTGAACCTTTGAAGGACTTCAGCTTCCCTGGCAACTTTTTCAAGTTCAACATTGAGCTTCGAGTTCAAGTTCCCTGTTAATACTAGCAGCTTTCTGACATAACTGATCAAAATTTGATTGAGCTTTGAAAATATGTCATGATGAACAAGAGAAAGGAAGAATAAAAAATAAGTGTAATTGAATTATGAATTACAGTTCAGAAAAATAGGAAAGGAAAATCTGAGAGAGAGAGAGAGAGAGAGAGTGTGTGTGTAATGGCTTCATAAAGAGCTGCTGGGCACTAAATGTCATTGTAGGAGATGGAGATGTATGTGATCTGAAGAAACGGCAAGACAGAAAAAAAACATTGAATTACAATTACAATTACAAAAAGGTATTATTAAAGGCATGGCAAGTGATGCGCTTTAACTACAAATACCACATTAAAACTACGTTACTGTGGTCAAACCATGGTAAGTGATGTGCTTACTGTGTTTTAACTACAAATACTATTAAGGTAAAATCACGTCAAAAAGATTTGCATGCGCAGGGTAATATTTGTAAAAGTGTATGTGACATTGCAAGCGTAAAATAAATTCGCATGCGCAAAATAAGTTTTGTAAAGGTGCAAATCAAGTTATACGCTCAAGAAAACAGAACTTGCATCATTTTACTATGTTTCGTAAGTGTAAATCATGTGTTGAAAAACTGCAACTTCATATTAATTTGAAATATGATCTGTATTCTTTTGACCCACGCTTACACTTTTGGCACGTTTTTTTGCCCTGAAATGCGGCCAAAAGCCTTGCAAGTCTGTAAACAGCAATTTGCAAGCAAAAACAGTGGTGTTAAGAACAGCAAAACGGATTCACTCTGAAGAATATTGTCTCTGTGAGTAAAATAACCTCTTAAGACCAGAGAAAAGATTTTTTGAAAAAAATAGTTTTTTTCATGTCTTTACATTTACATTTACATTACATTACATTTATGCCCTGTGAGCATAAAAAAAAAAAAAACATATATTGCGTATGCAGGGCATAACTTTTCCTGAAATAACCCGATATGTGCTGCACGGTCTTTCTTTTACCTGTGCTTTGCAGTTTTGGCATGATTCACGATGCCACTAGGCCGGGCATACACTGTGCGATTTCTGTGCGATTTCATCAAGGTACCAACTCACACTGTACGAGCAGATCGCATGCGATGTAAAGTCAAAGCTCACGATTTACGTGCTCACACTGTACGGTCCGATTGTCGAGCACGATTTATGTGCTCACACACTATACGTGTAAAATACTGGAGTTGCGCAGACGCTGACACCATGTATATGGACGATAGCCAGAGATATCTTTAAAAAAAAAAAGCATCAGCTATCGATGATATCAAGACGATTTGGCATTGCCAATGAATTATTTAAATTATTACCATTACTATTATTATTATTATTATTATTATGGTACTTTTATTATTAAATGTATAGGTCTACTACAATTAATTTGCCCCGCAATAATTTCATAGCTCATTACCGCACAACCGACGCACGGATAAATGATTAAATTCCCAGTCAACAATTTGATCTCACAATGATGTCACCATGAGCTCTCATGATTCTCATGGTATGGTCACAATGTGTGGGTCACAGTGAGCTAAAAGTGTAACCACACAGCGCACTCACTGTGTGCTCATATGCTCGCAATGGGAGGTCACTGCACACTCACTGTGTGCTCATACTGTGGTCACAATGTGAGGTCACTGCACACCCACTGTGTGCTCACACTGTGGTCGCAATGTGAGGTCACTGCACACTCACTGTGTGCTCATACTGTGGTCGCAATGTGAGTTCTCTGCACACTCACTGTGTGCTCATACTGTGGTCACAAGGTGAGGTCACTGCACACTCACTGTGTGCTCATACTATGGTCAGTGTGAGGTCACAGCGCACTCACCAGATCCAACACACCCAGATCCAACTCCTCCCCCCTTACATATACCTAAACATACCCGTCTCCACCCCCTGATACCTAAACCTACCCGTCTCCACCCCCTGATACCTAAACCCACCCATCTCCACCCCTAAACCTACCATCTCCACACCCTAGATGGGGCCAGGCCACAGTACATATTGGCATTATAATATCATATCAGCGTATGTGAATAGAAAATAAAGAAACCACTCACCATTGCTCCAGAACAGAACAGCAATTCCACGGTTGAAAGGCTCTGACACAAATGTAAATCATTATAGTGATATTCGATCCCTGAACGAATTGTTCTTTAAGCCTGTTCATTCATACAAAGTAACCGAACTGAATCGAATTTTAGATCCGGGCTGGGCAGCGCGCCAACATACAGAACTGTGCCCTACGGTCGTCTTGAGGCGATCCCACCCCCCTCTCTCTTTCCACTTCTCTTCTTGTCAGATCTAAACTGTCCTATCATAATAAAGGCAAACCCGCCAAAAAAAAAAAAATAGAAAAAGAAAAATACCATGCAAAATCATTTATGTAGAGAAATGAAAAATAAATTGTACTACAGTTGTTGTTTTGTTATTGTGCATGCAGATCGATAACGAAGATGGCGCCGACGCTGATGGTAGTACCTGTACATACAAAACTGTCTATTGTAATATACCTGCACATACAATTGTCGATTTATATATTTTTATTCCTTATTTACTTGTTCTATTTTTTATTTTTTATTATCTGTGTTTTTTGTTCTGTCACTGTCATTCTGTTACACTGTGGAAGCTTCTGTCACGAAAACAAATTCCTCGTATGTGTAAACATACCTGGCAATAAAGCTCATTCTGATTCTGATTCATTCTGATTAGGATATATTTTAAGTTGTTACACGAAATCAAGGAGCTTATAAGGAGTTTATCGCTCTATATACTTTAGACATGTAAAACATATAAGCGTTTCTGCATCAATGTATGTAATGTGTGCTGTAGGTGCGAAACTTTTAGGAATCTTATCCAAGATGTAGATGATCTTATCCCCAGTGAACGATATTTAAACGGCCTCCCTACAACCTGCTCAAAATTGAATTCATAATGAGCTCACGCATTTTTCACACTGTGAGGATCGCAGTATGAGGATCGTTTGAGTTCATAATGAGCTCACATATTATTAAAACTGTGAGGATCGCAGTATGAGGCTCGTTTGAGTTCATAATGAGCGCACGTATTATTCACACTGTAAGGATCGCAGTATGAGGATCGTTTGAGTTCATAATGAGCTCACGTATTACACTGTGAGGATCGCAGTATGAGGATCGTTTGAATTCACAATTTTTATGAATTGGCTCTGCTCTCGCTCAGATATTGCGTGTACACGCTCAAACGTTGTCCTCGCATCACTGAAGACCAGAAGAGCTTTTTTTTTTCTAATTCAGGTGAAGAGTAGCCTAGGCTTTTCTTACTAAATGGAAGCAAACTGGTTATAGTTAGCCTTCTTTAGTTATTAATTTAATTAATACATATTTTAGTTAAGTGCTTAAATTGTAAATATGCATTTGTTAAATTATTTTATTTAATGCATTTGTATTTTGTTGTTTTTGTAGGCTATACACAATAAAAGCGTACCAACCGGAAATAATCACTGAGGGTACTTCTGAAATTAGTCTTAATGCACATTTTCACATATTTTGTCCCATCTATTGCTATGGTTATCACTATGTCAATCACTACTACTTCGAGAGCGAATCCAGCATAAATATGCGGATGTCATTCCCGAAACTTTGCAACGTGTGTGTGGCCGAAAAACAAAGTTCTACATTTCAAATGGATTATAGACTAGAAAGCTTGCAAAGAGTGCTCATAACCACTAAAAAGCTGTCACTCTTTGTTTAGTGAGTGTACACGA
>NW_015662587.1:28022-28588 GCF_001515625.1 Sinocyclocheilus rhinocerous | reverse complement strand
GCAGCCTTTAGGTAAACCAGCATACATTCATGAGGATGATGAATGTGTTTTAACTTGAGTAAAGCCTTGAAGCCCCCCCCCCAAATTACCAAGTTTGTTTACTTATCCCTAGAAGCTCTATTGATCCTGTTCTCCTACGACCCCGTTCTCATCATCCCCGGATACCTGGATACCAACTCAATGGATACCCAGAGCTAAGAACCCAAGAACTCGCTACCTTCTCTTCTCATCCCTTATGAAAAAGAAGTTTATTCAAGTGTACTATTAATATACTTCTTTTAAACTAAAAATAAGAAAGTATACTTTCAGTCTATATTTTATGTACTTTTCAGAAATGTGCTTTATGTACTTCTCAGAAATATACTTAAAATGACATTTAAGTATACTTGACATATATTTGAGCTATACTTGTGCTCTGGGAATCCATCTTTTCATTGTTATACAGTAGGGGGCGCTATTACACATCTACTGTACAAAATTTCCAAAACACAAGCGAAGAAGAAACCGAAACAACAGATGCTTCCACATGTATTCTAACATGATCATCAGACATAAAACAGCATCAA
>NW_015662587.1:26487-27489 GCF_001515625.1 Sinocyclocheilus rhinocerous | reverse complement strand
CCACATTCAAGTGTTTAAAAAAGAATGCATGAAGCTAGAATAAAAAATTTTTTTTACAAGCAGATACCCTGTTCTTTTGATGTTTTGTATGTTCAGATATTCATATAACAAAATATATACAAATTAGTACCTAAATAGGGACATAGTAGTATACTTGAAGTATGATGTAAAGTTCACTTAAAGAAAACTTACGAGTATACTTGCAGTATAAAACTACTAAACTAGTAGTTTACTGAGACTATACTTCAAAGTGTACTAAAAATGCTACTACAAGTATTTAATTAGAAAACTATCAGTATACCTAGTTCACTTTTAGTATAGTTGCAGTACAAACTAAACATTTTGATGTAAACTAGTTGTGTACTCAAAGTGTACTACTGTTATACTTAATGTATACTTAAAAGTATACTTTTATATACTAGAAAGTGGGCCAATTTAGTCCCAAGGAGTATTGAAATAGTACACTTACAAGTATACTACTAGTACACTGATATTTGTATACTTACTACATAAAGTATACTTAAAAATATACTTGAACTTTACTTAAGTATACTTAATAAAATAAACTTGAAGTATACTTCTTTTTGGTAAGGGATACTCGCCTTTCATCAACTTGCTCTCCGATTTGTCAATAAACCCTCCTGTTTGCATCCTTACCTTGTGTCTCTGGCTCGTAGTGTGACAACTGTGTCTTAAACGTAAGTGACTTCAATAAAAAATAATTTAATATTAACTGCTGTATAAAATCAATATCACATTTGTAATCATGCTGCTTTTTGCTGGAAAAAATGTCAGTCTTCGCGTGATACTGATTAACAATATGGAATGATATAAATATACATTTCTACCCCGATATCTTGAATTTTGTGATCATTCTAAATGCATTTTAATAAACTGAATCATGCAGTGAAAGAACGCGCACTGGTTTAACCTGCTAAACTTTAGCTAACTTACATGGCAGCTCTCATGAGTCATGGATGTTAGCAAGACAAATTAACTATA
>NW_015662587.1:17304-26370 GCF_001515625.1 Sinocyclocheilus rhinocerous | reverse complement strand
AGTCATATATGTTAGCAAGACAAATTAACTATATTTGCCTTTTGTCATTTGGATAATTAGCTGTAAATTCGAGGCACACGTAGCTTAGTCTTTTGTTCATCACCACTCACCTCCACACCAAGACAAGTACAACTGGAAAGGGAGGGAGGGCTTCACGTCTACCGCTGCGGTTCTCTGTCTGTGACTGTGATGTGCCGATCAGAGTCTCAACATTTCCTGACCCGACCTTATATTTAGTTTTTTATTTGTTTGACAGGGAAAGCTGTGCACAAACAGTAACACGCACACATATATATTAATTTATTTGAAAAAAAAAAAAAATCCAGAAAAAAGGGCACTTTCTCACGAGGAAGAAAAAGGGAAGGTGCTCAAGCCCCCTTTGATGTCTATGTGTGCACGTGCCTGATGCAGGACATTGCAAACATGCAAACATTTATGCACTATAACATGTATATTGAATCCAAAGCGTTTATCAGAGCAGTTCAGTCATTTTAAAACTTTCTGTGAGACGTTTGTGAGTGCTGAATCACTCATAAACAGTGTGAATGATTCAGCAGTACAGCATCTCTCTCTCTCTCTCTCTCTGGACAACTTGGGTTGTCCTTTCTGTTTTCAAAAAGAAACATTTTTATTTATTTATTTTTTTACTGTTTTTGACTTAAACCTTTATTTGTGTTGGTTCAAGAAATGTGTGACAAGTTCAATGAGAGTTTCTATCCTGAAACCTTTATCTTGGTTTTAAGTATGCGCAGAAGAAATATATTGTGTTTCAATTACTGAATTTTATTCTTGGGCAAGCGAAATTGGCCATTTATATGAATAGGAAAAGTAAACTAGAACAAGGGTGCAATGATGATGTGGTTATGGCTTTTAGGTATTTACTTAAAGCAAGAATACTGATTTACTTTAGTTTTTATAATGCCATGAATGATCTTTCCACTTTTACATTGAAATGGTGCAAATGGTGCATGATGTGTGTACAATAACTGAAGATGATTTATTTTTTTTGTTTATGAGTGTTTTTACTAAATATTTGCTTGGTGTAAATGTAACGATGTGTTTTGGGCTATTTGTGAATAAAGTTTTTTTCAAAAATAAAAATCTCTCTCTCTCTCTCTCTCTCTCGCTCTCTCTCTCTCTAAATGCACAAATGTACTTGCTACATCGTTAGAAGAATGGCATCTACGTTAATATTAGTCTGTTTCTTTCTTATTCCGAGGTCACCGTAGCCACCAGATCCAGTACGTATCCAGCCCAGATGGTGGATCAGCACCTAGAGATGACCTCTACAGCCCAGAATGTCACGATGGAGTTTTGGTTCCTTGCCGCTGTCGCCTCTGGCTTGCTTAGTTGGGGACACTTCATTTCCAGCGATATCGTTGACTTGATTGTAAATGATTGCAAAGATACTATTTAAACTGAACTGATGATGACATCACTGAATTCAATGATGAACTGCCTTTAACTGAAAATTGAGTGTTTACCATTATAATTTTGCATTAATGACAGACTATTTTCCTAATTAATGCTGTACAGTTGCTTTGACACAATCTGTATTGTTAAAAGCACTATATAAATAAAGGTGACTTGACTTGACAAATGTGACCCGTGCTGGCAAAAAGAGCTACGGGTTAATTTTGAGCTACAGGCAAAAAAAGTATGAAAAATAATAATGAACAATAATGAAAAATATTGATTTTGAGGTTTTCACAAAAATGAGTTTATTAAGCCCTCGTCTAGCGATCACAATGCTCCAAATAATAATTTTATATGTTTAATTACCTTTATTTGTACGTTTTCTGAGAGGAGTACCTTTTCTCCTACCTTTTATAGAGGTACTTCTGATTGTGCGCGATCCCGATAAATATACACATTTACAGAATTACAGTATTTAAGTATTCACACAAACATTATCTGTTGCGTTTGAACGTTTGGGGAACTGTTGGGGAAAAACGTCTGATGTGTAACATTGTATTAGATCTGTGCATTACAGTAGGTCTTAATATATAGGCCACCTCATTAATGTTAATCTAACAATAAAAGAAAAGCGTTAATCACTGGCTGCTCTTGATTGAACTGCTTTTGTAGTTTTAATAATCGATTTATTTGTAATGAACAGACTAAAGGGATTTTTACATTTGATAACTTGTTTTTCTTGCATGAATGCTTTTGTTTAGATATAAAAAATAAAAAGTTAATGCATTATTTGTTTCTTTCTTATTCTCTCTTATTTGTTATAGGCCTACTGTTTTTTTGCATCTGTTCTTATTTATAATAACAAAGATAAAATAAAAATAGCTATATTGTGATTGTTAATATAGTAATTATTATTAAGAAAGGAACTGGAGGAAAAGATGCAACGTTGCTCTGTGATTTTGCTTTGGAACCTTCAGAAAACTTTAACTCGATTTTTCTCAAAATTGACTTTGCTGACACGATTTCAAACGAGAGTAGCTCAGTAATTTTTTGTCCGATTCCAACTAATCATACATCATTCTGGAGGTCTTTTAATGGAGAATGTCCACATCCATAGTCAAATTATGGTTAGGCCTACTATTCTTTTACTATAATAAAACCATAATTAATTTTTATAACACAATCCATCACCGAAAGATGGCGGTCCCTGACGTGCACGCATGTAGCCTGGCAGGTGCTGCGTGTTGTTTGTGCTGTTTGTCTAAACCATCTAAGCCCAAATTTTCATTACATCACTGGATTATAGTTCCATACATTGTGGCGCTGTTGTTGCTGTCTGTGCAACATCGCTTTAACAAAGAAAACACCTGTGTTGGCCAGGGACGGATTATGACTTGCAAAGGCCCCGGGGCCAATTATCTCCAAGGCCTCCCACCCCACCATACCATTTTTTCCCGTTCTTTCCCTTAGCTGCGCATTCACAGTAATAGAAAGTGGAAGTTACGATCATGAATATTCAAACCGTTATCACTCCGCGTCAAATGCCTGCGCTACCCCTGCGCTAAAAAGCACATTGTACAGGGTTTACAGAATCAATATAGGGCTAATACACTTTTCTGATATTTTTCTCTCAAGTCTAATAGCTACAACAAATAATCAACAATGCGGCAGCCCGGTCTCATGAAAATGCGTATAAATAGTACGCCAAATAAAAACGAAAACTCGTGGTATTGATACGCAAAAATTTACTAATAGCTACAATGAATAATCAACAATGCGGCAGATTGAGGCGTATGAAACACGTCTTTAATGTATGAAACTGTCAAATTTACACATATTTAGTGCATCATGAATCAAAATTTTTTTGTCACTAAACAACTCTGTGACAAACATCACATGTAAAATTTAAACATCAGATCATCACGTATAAGAAAATGCAATTTAAGAAAACACACAATTACAAAAAATTTTTTGCAGGCCCTGACAATTATACAATCCAGCATGGTTAAACAATTTCTTACAAGAGTTTCTTTCTTGTCTTCCTCCTTGCGAAGTCATCCACCACTTCATCGAAACTGAGCTCCTTTAAGAGTTCGGACTCAATGGCCATGAGCGACAGAGAGTTGAAACGTTCTTGGCACATTCTCGTTCTCAGTTCGTTTTTAACTCGAGACATTTTAGAAAATGAGCGCTCTCCCTCGCAATTCGTAACTGGCAGTGTTAGAAAAAGTCTTAACGCAATGTAAAATAGGCCTAGTCTAACGAATAAAAAATCAAACATTTGTAAATAAAATCATTTTACTATATATACACTTTAATTATATCTAATATATTTGAGGATATATGATGAGGAATTGAAATTAACTAAATGAATCAGGAAATGCTTAATGACACATTCTCACAGAACGTTTGCGAGGAGTGGAATGGGGGTAAGGTCTAGAGACTCGTTAATGTTCACGCAAAGAAACAAGGCGTAACTTTTATTCTCGCTGTATATTGTTGTTGCCGCCGCCGCCATGTCGTGAATGCGCTGTGTTTCATAGTGAAAGTGAAACTACTTTGTTTGGCCTTCCAAAAGAAGGTTTACCTAAAGGCTTCGACACACACCAGTTTGTGTTCTGTGCTGATCACAATCGAATCCTTTCATTATAACATACAGAGTGTATACACGACGATGTTAATAATATATTAATTGCGCAGTGAGAATTTCTTTGGTCATAACAGAACTTTGTGAGATCGCCATGAACAAAGAGTGACAGTTTCTTTGTGGTTAAAAAAGGAGCGCTCTTTGCGAGCTTTCTAGGCAATAATCCATTTAAAATGTAGAACTTTGCAAGGTGTGTGTGGCCGAAAAACAAAGTTTCAGGAATGACATCCGCATTTTAATGCTGGATTCGCTCTCGAAGTAGTAGTGATTGACATAGTGCTAACCATAGCAATAGATGGGACAAAATATGTGAAAATGTGCATTAAGACTAGAGAACCCTCACTAATTTCAGAGGCACCCTCAGTGATTATTTCTGGTTGGTACGCTTTTATTGTGTAGCCTACAAAAACAACAAAATAGAAATGCACTAAATAAAAAAAATTATATAAAAAAAAAAAATACCCCTCCCCTGGCCACCACGCAGACACGCCCCTGCTCGTACCAGTAACACCTCACCAGCCTCATATGCACTGCACTCTATCAGTTACACTGACTGGACTCTGACTCACTATTATTCTGCACCCTGACATTCTGTTTGCACTAATTCATACTGTGCTGCTCTGCAAAGGTATATGTATACGGTGATTTTTGTGTTTATTATTGTTTTCATTTTGTGCTCTCTGTATAGTATAATATTACACCATATATTATTTTTTATCTGTATTGAGCCCTTATGTATACTGTGTATATTTTTAATACTGTATATGTGTTGCAAATATATTCAATACTTGTAGTAATATCTATACTTTTGTAATAAAAAAAAAAGCAGACACAGACACTCTTTTCTTTACTCTACTCCTCTCCTGTTACACACTGCCATCTAGTGGCTACACAATACCTTTGCAGACACAACTTTTCCCCTTTTCTTTGAAGCATATTCATTGAGGTACCATCTTGAAACATAACAAAATAATATATTATTCTATCAGGAACACCTTGTGTAACAAAGAATTACAGAATTACTTTAAGAAAACATTTCACCTGATTATACAAAACAAATAAATTAACAGAACAATTAGTGATATGCACTCCTGTAACTACTTACACAAAATAATACTTTCTTTAAAGAGTGTCTTAGACTAATCACAGCAAATAACCAATATGACAATAGCGGATTTGAACCCTGAACTATTTCAGCATTACTGTGTCTGTTACTTTTTTTTTTTCAAAGTCCTTTAACCAAGCTGGTTGTTTAGGAACTCTCTCGCACTTTGCCTAGGACTTGTTTGCTGTTCCTTTTCATGAGCCTGAGGCTCTAAGGTTGGTTCCCCTTCTGGCATTTTCCCCAAACTTATCAGCACCTCATTCGGAACTCCAGTGAGGCGAGACACATTCCATTTCTTCATCCAACAGGAAAGTATTTGGGCCAAATCTCCTTTTCACCAAATGCGGAGCCGTATACCTTGGGGATCCTTTGTGGACATGCTCTGGTTTCTTAATCCCTTGAATTTAGGTATCTTGGCTCCCCTCTTTTTGTAAGTATCCTCCTTACATTTCTGCTGTTTACGTGTCACAGTGTTTTTGATCTCTGCATATGTCTTCACGTCTGTGCTGACCGGCAGGACATTCAATTTAGTGCGCATCTTTCGGCCATGCAGCAACTCAAAAGGTGTAGTTCCCGTGGTAGCATGTGGTGTTGCCCGGAAGCTATGCAAAAACTGTGTCACAGCTGATTTCCAAGGCTTCTTTACTTGAATTGCAGATTGGATGCATTGCTTCAACACTCTATTAAGGATAATATACACTGGAATATGTATGTTGAATGTTACGTTCCTTCAGAAAGTCAGCCAAAGCAGTAGATATTAGCTGTGGATCATTATCAGACACTAAGCAGTGTGGATTTCCCTCTGTACTAAAGACGGTTTCCAGAAAGTTTATGATGACATCTGTTGTCAAAGCTTGTGCTGTCAAAGCTACTTCTGGCCACTTACTGAAGTAATCAACCAGGGTTATGATATAGCGGCAGTCCCAAGAAGCAGCTTCAAATGGTCCCATGATATCGATAGCTATATTTTCCCATGGGCCACTAGATAGTTCTACAGGTATGAGAGGTGCAAGTTGCAGGCTTGGCTGTTTTATCATTCAACTGACATGTCACACAGGAGGCAATCAGAGTCTCTACACTTCTGTCCATTTTCGGCCACCAGTAGAGATCACGAAGCCTTTGCTTTGTTCTGACAATGTCTTGGTGTCCTTTGTGTGCTAAATTTATGAGTCTTGTACTCAGTGACACTGGGACTACTAGGCAGTGGTTACCCCGCATAATTAACGGACCCTCAACAGAAAGCTCATGTCGGATGTGAAAGTAGGGTTCCAGTTCTTGTTTCACTGACTTTTTGTTTTTAGGCCAGCCTTTGCTCTATCTGTGTACAAAGTTGGGCTAACTGGGGGCAGCTCTCAGATGCAGAAGCGAACTCAGAGACAGACAAGACAAGCAAGTGAGACACAGTGGCGACCATTTCTGGTTCATCTGTTGGCTCACCCATGTCAGGTAAAGGGAGTCGAGAGAGACAGTCTGCTGTCATGTTGTACTTCCCAGGCCGGAATGCAACCTCATAAGAATAGCATAACAGACGGACTGACCACCTAGCGATTCGCATGCCAGCTCTCCCTGTGCCTTTAGATTTTGAGAGGGCGTTGAGAGGGCTTGGTGGTCAGTGCGCAGGACAAAATGTCTCCCCCAACGATATGTCCTCCATTTTTCAATACTCCACACACAAGCCAATGCTTCTTTTTCCACAGTTGAGTACTTCCTTTCGGCTGGCAAAAGAGTTCGGGAGGCAAATGCAACTATGCACTCAGTACCATCAGTATGTGAAAGAACTGTTAAAGAACTCAACCCCCACACCGTAATCAGAAGCATCGGTACTCACATAAGTTGGTAGTTGGGGATCAAACAGAGCTAGAATGGGGCTCTGAGATAAGAGCTTCTTCAGGGTAGCAAAATTTTGTTCTGCCTTATCAGTCCAGAGAAAGTTCATGCCAGTAGAGGTTCTCAAAACTTCCCGCAGTGGTTCCACCACCGTTGCGTAATCAGGCAGAAATTTACTATACCAGGAGGTAAGGCCCAGGAATGAGCACAATTAGGCCAAGTCATGGGGAGCAGGTGCATGTACGATAGCAGCTAAATGATCAGGGTCTGGATTATCACAGTCCATCTTTGGAAATTGTGTGACCCAAAAATTTCAGGGTTTGCAACTTGAATTTACATTTCTGTGTATTCACTTTCAGACCAGCCTCATTTAGACGGTGAAGTACTGAATTTAAGCGAATGTCATGGGTGTCATCTGTGTCTCCATACAGAATTAGGTCATCCAAGTAGGCTTGGACACCTGGCAATCCATGCAGTATGGTCATCATCATCTTCTGAAAAGCAGGCGCGGCAGAAGCCAGACCATATGGGACACGTCTATAACAGAATAGCCCGTCCTGCGTTATAAATGCTGTCAAATCTCGACTTTCAGGGTGCAGTGGAACCTGGTGATATGCTGAGGCTAGATCTATGGTGGAGAATACTGTCGCCCCCCGCAGTTCTGCCAACAGTTCCTCTATATGGGGCAAGTGGTGGCTATCTACAACTATAGCCTTGTTAGGCGAGAGCAAGAGATTATTCGACACACATGCGGATTCCACCACCTTTTTTTTGTGTCACCACAATTGGGGAGACCCATGGGGATGCATCGACCCGTTCGATTATTGACGTGTTCCAGCAAGGTTTTGAGCTCATCAGAAACAGCTTGTCTCACTGACAATGGTAGTCTTCTCAATTTTTGCTGAACAGGTACAATATCCTGCTTTACCTTGACTTTGTGTACGAAACCACTGGCACAGTCTACAGTATAAGTCTCATTTGTAATCACGGTATCACCTTCTATACGGCAGTTAAGTGCTTTCAGTTTTTTTTTTGTCTACTATTCACTTGAGACATGTACAATCATGTATCCTATGTAATCATATGATCTTTTATCGTGTTTTGCCTATATATTAAACCTTGATAGAACAAATAATGTTCTATTATTACTTAATTAACCAAGATCGCACATATGCTGTGCTTGGTATCTATAAGCTCCAAATTACATTTCCTATTTGTTAATTTACATTACATTTGTCTAACTTTGTGACACATTAGTATTATAAGAATCTTGAAGATTCTCCTCTTGACCAGCCAACCCAGTTTCATATGCAAAAGGCCATGCTAGAGACAAAGCTTTCCTTCAGAAGGTACGCTTTCTCATTGACTCACTCGCCTCCTGAAGGGTGGGACATCCTCACAGTTTAAAAGATCACAAGATCAGAGTTATTCAGAAGAAGTTTTCAGATGCAGAAACTCCAGGGCAAGATGCAGAGCTAAGAGTCCTCAAGAACCCAACCTAAGCTTGTGCCAGGCTTCGGCCTAGTCTTTCCACTTCAAGATCCTCTGACTTAAACTGGTTCTTTTTCATCAACCAACTTCAGCAAAGATCAACTTGAGCCTTCAGATTGCATCAGGACTCTCTTTCAGACAGACAAGACGTGCAAGTATCAAACTTAGTCTTATTAATTGATACATTAAGTATAATTTGCTCCTTTTTATAAAGATGTGTTCGAACTAAGAAACTGATGTTTCCTTCAGGCTGTAGATCTGCTAAATATCAAATTGTACCCTAGCTTCATGTCTTTATTTCTCTTCTCTTTATTGCTTAAGCATTAACCACTTTTCCTATGCCAACTGTATGCGTGTATGTTAGACTAGTTTAAGTGTTTATGTAGTTAATAAAGTCTTACTTGTATCACACTTGAGGTTGTTCATTGTTTGCTCATAACTGGAGTCCCTAATCATGCAGAATTTATGCTACAGGCTCTGTGTAGATTGTACAGTAAGAAAGTTATTTCTTTCTGAAAACTAGTCAGTATCTGGTGTGACCACCATTTGCCTCACGCAGTGCAACACATCTCCTTCGCAT
>NW_015662587.1:13979-16957 GCF_001515625.1 Sinocyclocheilus rhinocerous | reverse complement strand
ACATGCTCTGAGTAGTATTGTACAGTAAGAAAATTATTTTCCTTAACCAGGAAATTAACGTTCTTAGAATTGACAGACAGTTGACACTGAGAGGTCAAGTAAATACTTACAGTGGATCTAAATATTTATAATTAATTATAACTACTTATAATTAATTATTCATATTTCTCATTTGAGCTGATTCGCTACACTGTCTGTGGATTGAGAGTGCATGAAGCAAAATGTGCACGGTAAGTACTCTCTGGTAGTATGGACACTGATGAGCCTGTGTCCACAATTAGCTCCACTGGCTGACAATGCCCATCATCCGTTTTAATTTGCACACAACAGAGAATTTGGCTTTCACAGTCATAGGTTCATTCATGTATAATACAGTGAGCATTTATGTATAATACAGTGAGCATATAATCTCACACACCTGCTTCTGTGACGAGCGGCACACTTTGGCAAAGTGTCCTATTTTTCCAAAGGAATTGTAAACTGCTTTCGTTGCTGGTTTGTTAGCCAGATGATTGCTGGATCCACAATGGTAGCTTGAATGCCGTTGTTCTGATGAAGAGGAAGGTAGTGCCTTTCGGTCCCGTGGAGGTTGTTTTGTATTCCGATGACTCTGTATGGCCCGCACTTGTGAAGTATCTGAAAGAATCTCAGAGTTCTTTAATGCAGTCTCCATTTGCACTGCAATTGAGACTGCTTTATTCAGAGTGAGGTCCGGTTCAAGCAAAAGTCTGTCCCGAACACGTGAACTGGCTGCCCGCTCCACGAGCTGACCCATTTGCTCTTCCATGTCTCCAAATTCACATGCAGCCAAAAGCTCTCGTAAAGCAGCCAGGAACTGATTAATAGTTTCATCAGACCGCTGTGTCCTTTGCCTAAATTTGTGTCTCTCCACAACAACATTAACAGCAGGAACGGAGCTGCACGAGCCTATGGCGATGAAGCCCGCCAGAGCCCGCCAGAATGGGTCCTTTGAATGACACGCCTTGCAGCTTGACTGAGACCTCTCTGCTTGGCTGATCCGCCTATACTTCGCCGCTTCAGCATCGCAGCAGTTCTGGTCCTGTTTCCCCTGCTGCCATCTGGCGATTCTAAAAGAGCTACTAAAAGAGCTGGCATTGTTGCAAAAGCCACGGTGTTATTGCAGTTCCTGCAGGTCTCCCCTGCACTCCGATGACGGCCACGTTGAGTGCATTTCCTGCTTGGGGAAATCCCACACGGAAGCCCCACTCACGGGAACTGATTGTTCTCACTGCGAGAACTTCAGTCTCGCCTCTCTGCGCTTGCGGATCGCTTTCTTTTCAGAGAGCGACTCCGCCCCTCGCGCCCTCCCGTTTTCTTCCTCCCAGGGACCTGTGAGGTAAAAAAAGCGGGGCAGAGGACTCAAGGGCCCCGGTTGCGAGCGAGCTCACATCGGCTCAGGTCCCGCGTGCCTCGCCCTCGCCACAAAGAGAGGTTTCACCCGTCCTTTTCACCCAGCTTGACCAAGCGTCCCTCTGCCAGCGCGAGCGATCTGGTCTTGTTTGGGGGGAGTGACGATGAGCTGCCCGATGACAGCATGTCATTGGCAGCCTAGGACACAGAGGAGTTGTCGGGCTCCGTTCCCGACCCCGCCCCCTTGCCGTCATCCATGCCCAGTGCTACCAAAGCCGGGATGGATAGTGCCAAAAGCCACCCACTGTTATAGTGGGAAAAATAAAACACAAACATTTTCAAAAAGAGAGCAAATTTCCTCTTCCGTTTCTCATGAGTGCCCTACCTCAGCGCAGCCAGTCACTCGAGTTAATCCAACCCCTTGCCACACGGGCCGACACAGAGTGTCAGAACGGGTTATGGGGATAATAAAACGAGGGTATTCACTCCAATTCGCTCGAAGACCCCTGCGCTTCAGCGGCGTGGTCCCCACCTTAGTGCAAAGAAGGCCTGCGCTCAGAGGTGATGAATCTGCTGGCAAAAGGAGCTGTAGAAATGGTTCCTCCAGCTCAGAGCGAGTCAGACTTCTACAGCCGTTACTTCCTTGTCCCCAAATAGGATGGCGGCCTCTGGCCCATCCTCGATCTCAGACTCCTGAATCGCACCCTCATGAAAAGTTCGTTCAGGATGACTATGCTGAAACAGATCCTCTCGCAAATTCGCTCAGGGGACTGGTTCTTTTCGCTGGACCTGAAAGACGCATACTTTCACATCCAGATAGCCCCACCTTCACAGACGATTCTTGAGATTCGCCTTTGAGGGAGTGGCGTATCAGTACACGGTCCTTCCCTTTGGGCTGTCTCTGCCTCCCTGCACTTTTACGAAGTTCCCCTCTGAGGCAGATAGGAATCCACATTCTCAACTACCTCGACGACTGGCTTGTCTTGGCTCAGTTGGAGGCAGAGTTAATATCATGCAGGACTCTCCTCCTCAGCCACTTGGAGTGCCTGGGATTCAGGGTCAATTTCGCCAAGAGCACGCTGTCCCCCAGCCAGCGAATATCGTTCCTGGGAACAGTTCTCGACTCGGCTCAAATGAGAGCGGTAATCTCACCAGAACGTGCTCAGGCCCAGGGGCGTAGTGTCTGGGTATGCAGGGCATGCAGGTGCATATGGGCCCGGGTGTATTGGGGGCCCGCCGAGCCGAGGGGGAACCTTTAATTGAAACGAGGGAACGAATAGAGCCCTGCAAGACCCTTCTGACAGCTTATCAGAATTTTCTGCCTGAGTCTGACCTGAGCCCGTGTCTTTTTCTCTCTCTCTCTTTCTTTCCCTTTACACAGCAGCTGTTGCAGCAAAAAGGCTAGTCCAGTTTTGGTTTTTAATGGCAAAGTGGTTATATTTCTTTTCGTTTCTTTATAAATATGTTTGGAACATTTTATGTTTGTTAAATTAAAGTTTTTTTTTTTAAAGTAACGACCAGACTGAGTTGAGCATATGTTTGATCAATTTAGCCTTCTCAAATCAACACAACTTGCCTAAAATAAAATCTATAGACATAAAACACTT
>NW_015662587.1:0-10967 GCF_001515625.1 Sinocyclocheilus rhinocerous | reverse complement strand
TATGTTTGATCAATTTAGCCTTCTCAAATCAACATGACTTGCCTAAAATAAAATCTATAGACATAAAACACTTCATGCAATTCACAATATTAATAAAAAAAATTTAACCTAGACAAATGTGTTCTGTTAGATGCATATACAGTCGTTTGTGCGGAGAGTGGAAGCTGAAGCGCGCTTTGCAGGACATGGAGGCGCCAGCACGATCAATTGCATTTTTTTCTTAAGAGTGGAAACTTAACATACGCTGTAATTTCTGCTCAGAAATGTAAGAGTAGTACATCGTTCGGAATTGTAAAGGGTCTACTTTTATTTGTGTGCACTCACAATATCATCAAAAACCTGTGCTTTTGTAAAATAAGGAAAGCAAACAGGGACACCGGCAAAGGATAAGTATCGCTTTTTATTTCTCCTCTTTCCTACTACGGCGCCTGCTGTGTCCCTCCAAATCCGCTACTTTCAGTTTGAGCGACTTGTTGTCTTTCTGCAAAGTGGAATAGGCGTCCTCGAGATGTTGAAGCCGTTGATCAGCTAAATTGGCGTTAGTTTCTAGAGAGTCAATGCGCTGTCCGTGATCGGTAACGGTGGAATGGATGCTATCCAGCGTTGAAGCAAGGGACTCAAATGACGACTTAAAATCAGCCGAAAGGGCCGCTCTGCGTTCATCCAGAAGTGAGCTAATGTCGGCCATAGTTATGCTAGCCGTTGGCGAAAGCTCCTTATCTTTTTCTGCGTGCTTTCCTTTAGCCTTGGACATGACAGAGCGATCCGAATAGTTGCAACTAGTTTTAAAAGCTATTGTACACACTATAAATGAAAATAGAGATGTTTAATAAGTAGAGTATAATTGAAACTGCAGGAGCAGGCTGAACATGCGACTACTCTGCACGCCACATAACCGGAAGTCGTTTTTAGTTGTTTTAATACTACAATTGATTGCTTCTGTTGTCCTCATTTGTAAGTCGCTTTGGATAAAAGCGTCTGCTAAATGACTAAATAAAATAAATAAATAAATAAATAAACAAACAGGATGCGCTTTCTGTCGTCTTAGTCTTGAGCAGGAGCGCTTCAAGACAATGAACCGAAACTCAGCGAATACTTGCCTCCTCACAGACATGATAAATATATCAAATAGAATGCTTTAAATACTTTGAAACTAAATAATTCAAATCGAAAACAAAAACTTTTTCATTATGTAGGCTAATCCGTAAAGATGTATTTCTCTCTAAAGGCGCGCGTCCTGAGCAGATGGCGAGTCAGGATCGTCAACTTCATCTTGTGACACTGACTCTAAAATACTAAAATACCAGTTCATTAATAATAAATAAGATTAACGTCATAATATTTTAAGAATAAAGTCAAAATTACAATAATAAAATCATGTTATATTGCGTGAAGTTAATGGGAAAATCCCACCTATAAAATATATATAAATGTTTTTTATTTATATATTTAAAAAAAAAAGTCTGTGGCATCCAACGTGTCATTCTTCACATTTAACATGAAAAACAGCAATAAAACGTAGGCTTATTGACGTTTTTTAAAACTCTAATTGATCGATTTCATGAAACATTCGTTTGTATTAAATTGTTCAGATTTTTTCAACATATTTCAAATATTTATTCATGTTTATTTCGTGCTGCAAATATTAAATGGACTCAATATAAATTTTATGATACAAACACTCTGACTACTTACAATGGGCACAATCTGCATGAGAGTTGAGGCAATGGCCAATGACAGCAGGAGTAAAAGCCATAGAATTTTTGCACAAGTACGCTTGTACAATATCATATGAATTTGCTGAAATTGTATGAATTATTACTACTTTGACTTAGCACAGGGTTAATACTGATGGGGTGGTGGGGTATGTAAAAAAGTTTAAGAAACATCAAATGCGGTGCAAAATGTAACTGCAGTAAAGTTCAGTCAAGGTGCTCAGACCAACACAGACGTACCATTGGAAATGTTTGCCTTTGCAGCTTTTGGTCTTCTCCGTAAACGCACAAGATGGTTAAATTCATCCCTCTCCACAAACAAGACGGGTTTGACACGAGTTTGACAGGCCTTCCTTTGGTCTTCCTTTTCAGCCGAAATAAAGAAAAAAAGAAAATGTTGTTGTTGTTTTAATACATACATGTTGAGACAGTGTGTTAGAAATGATCTGTGAACAAAATATTTTAAAGGAAGGTTATTAAAACATAAAGTAAGGATAAATTAATTAAAGTAAATCAGTTATAACTAAATCTCTTCAACATTACCTGTGAAGTGTTGAACCTTTGAAGGACTTTAGCTTCCCTGGCAACTTCTTCAAGTTCAGTACTGAGCTTCGAGTTCAAGTTCCCTGTTAATACTAGCAGCTTTCTGACATAACTGATCAAAATGTGATTCTGAGCTTTGGAAATATGCCATGATGAACAAGAGAAAGGAAGAAAGAAAATCCATGGCAAGTGTTGTGTTACTGTGCTTTAACTACAAATACCACATTAAAACTATGTTACTGTGGTAAAACCATTGTAAGTGTTGTGTTACTGTGCTTTAACTACAAATACCACATTAAAGCTACGTTACTGTGGTAAAACCATGGTAAGTGTTGTGTAACTGTGCTTTAACTACAAATACCACATTAAAACTACGTTACTGTGGTAAAACCATGGTAAGTGTTGTGTTCACTTTCAGCCGAGTCACGTCGGTGACCGACGAATTGGGATCTCGCTTAGAGAGACCAATCCACTTCAAGTGTAAACTAAACGAGCCAATGCACATTGGCATGCGATGATTGCATCCACCGCTGATCAATCACAGCGTGAGCATAAAAAGGCAGCCGGTGCAACGCATACCAGCTTTTTGCTTCGGAGCCGAGCGACAACATTGTTCTGCTCCTACCAAACTGCTTTGTGTGTGACGAGTCTAGAGCGCTCTCGGGAGCTTTTTGTGCTGGCGGACGGCGCTTCAGCGGTGGTCGTTCCTGTGTCAAGTGGGTTGCGCACTTCATGCTGCACTACCCCTGTCATGCTGCAAGCGGCCATTTCCCCTGTGCGTCTCAGCACGTAAAAGAGTATTTCCCTAAAAGAGCCAATTTCTCAATAAGTGGGTTTGTCTTTGTAAAGACGACGGATTATCTTTTTAAAGATGCCGTTTCACCCGTGCGTTTCTGGATGCGGTCCTTACCTGGTGCAGGTACCACCTGCCTCACGTGTCTGGGCATTAAACACGCTGAGGTGGCATTCGTGGATGAGTCATGATCCCATTGCGGGATGGAAGAAGCCTAGGGTGTGGCTGAGAGCTTGGCCGCTTCGCAGGTTGAGTCGAACAGCGACCCCTTTGGTGTAAGCTGGTACTACAGTCTCTTTTTCATTGATTAGCGTGCAGGCCTCAGGGATGGTTTGGCCTGACAGGAGGTTCTCATGGTTGACAGGAACTGTGGGTGGCTGTGAGGTCATTGGAGCCCATATCACTTCATTGATCATGTCCACGTGAGCCCTGAGGCGAATCAGAATGTCTGCTCCGATGTAGACATCATGCGGTGCGTCTGGAAGGACCAGGAAGTAATGGGTTAGACACCTGTCATTCCACCTCAAGTTCAGGGCACAGGTGCCCTTGGCAGTCACCATAGCTGATGGGCAGGGATTCAAGGGGAATCGTGTGCGCTTGTTAGCAAAAGGAATGTTCGTTGTGTGCTGTTTGAGAGCATTGAACTGTGAGAGGCTGATGGCTGAATTGTCTGCCCACAGTGCTAGTATGGGGTCTGTTGTTGTGACATCATTCAGTTGTAAGCCCCCCTTAACGTGGGGGCCGTATGTGTCAGAGTCTTTGGCTAACTGGAAAGTACAGAGCAGCGACCTTGAACTTTGCTCTTGGGCCGAGACGTTCCCGCGGCTGGCGGCGAGATTTCCCGCGACCTTTGTGACCTGACAGTCTGTCTGGGGTGGTCTTGGTGACTGAGGAGGCAGAGGTTCTCGCACTTGAGCCCAGATTTTCAGTTGTTTAAAATCTAGCAATGGCTCAAAGCGATCTAGCAGGTCTTTGCCAATGAGGAGAGGATATGTGTCCAATGGAGAAATGTACACAGGGTGCACAAAGTTCATAGGGCCGATGGTCAGGTGAATTGGAGCTACCTGTTCAAGTTGGACCTCATTTTGGCTGTAGGATTGCACATTCAGCACACACCTCTGATAGTTAAGAGTTCGATTCTGTCTCTTGGCTTCACTTTGAAGTCTGTCAAAAAGTTGGCTAGACATTAAAGTGAGGTCAGCTCCCGTGTCCACCAGGGCCTCCAGTCTCACCTCATTTTCTAATGTGATGGCCAGGTAGAGTTTTTTGGCCACCCCCCTTTCGATTAGGTTCCCTAGGAGTCTCGGCACTGGGGCTTGTGTGGTGACTGGCAAGCAGTCAGAGCTGGTCTTGTGTGGCTCGTCAGGGAGGCAGACCACCAAAACCGCACTTTCTGGTACTTTGCAGTCCTGGCTGGAGGTGTGTTGCGGGATGTTGGCTGGTTCTGGTGGTTCCACAGTCAGCTGAGGTGGTTGAGTGATGTCACCACTTGGTGATGAGATATCTGGTTCTGTGGTTAACAGTGGATTAGCAGTGATCTGGTTGGGAAGTTCATTTTGAGGGGACTCTGAGTGGGCGTTGGGGTCAGAGCTAATGCTTAGTCATAGCTGATCTGACTCATCCCTTTTCTTTCCCTTATGGTGCTTTTCTTGGAGGAGTTCCTTTAAAAGTCTCATGATCTCTGCTGATTCAGATGTAGCTTTCTGGTTCTGTTCTGTGGATGGTTTATATTTGGGCTTGTCCAGGGCCTGTTGAGAGGGGTTCTGCTGCTGGCAGTCCGAGCTTGGTGCTTGTGTCTGTGAGTGTCGGTTCCCCTTGGGCCGTCTCTTGGCTTCCCATGTGGCTCCACCCCTTCGGTTGAGGGGTGGTTGTGACCTGTCCCAGGATCTCTCGGGGCGCTCATACTGGTGCTTAGGACGGGCACCACCATGGCCATGCTGCTCTCTGCTGGTTGGGAAGGACCTTGACATTGTGTTGACAGGTTTGTCAGTGTGGCTTGGCTCGGCGCCCTCTAGAGCAAGTTCAGAACTCTGATTAGTGACAGGATAGATTGTGGGGTTTTTTCCTGTCTTTTCAGAAGCAGTCTTTTGTTTAACATAGGCCTTATGGGCCAAATCTCGCAGCTGTTGGGTGGACATAGTCCGTGGGCAAGCCAGAACCCCCAAGTGGTGGCTCACTGTTGGGTGCAGGTTCCGGAGGAACAGAATTTTGAAGTTGAAATCCTGTTCCATTCCTGGCTCGTTCCGTGCTCCGAAGTAGGCCTGTCTGAGCCTGTTGTAGTAAGCCTGTGTGGTTTCCTGTCTGCCCTGTTTAAGGTCCATGGCAGTAATCAGTCCTTGCTCTGACTCTGGGTCAGAGAACTCCTTAATCAGAGCCTGCTGCATTTGCTGGTAATCCACTTCGACCGTTTCTGGCTGCCGGTCTAGAAAGCTCCTCACCTCACGGCTAGCGGTGATTCGGAGCAGATAGAGTCTGTCTCGTGTGGTAACATTGGCAACAGTTTGCAAGTGAAAGTCAATGTCTTTTAAGTAGGCGTGCACATCGTGGCCTCCTGCAGGGTTTGGAGTGAAAGTGGGAATGTTTCTAGCCAGCTTATCCAATTCTTTAGGTGACACGCCGTGACTGGAAGACAGCCTTTGAAAAGGCTCCCACCCCCTTGCTGCTGCTGGGGGTTCAGGGATGCTGGCAGGTGATGTCTTGAGCAGTGGGCTCTCACCCCCCTTTCGAACTGGAAACCCTTGACTAGGAGGTATCAATCTGCTGGTTAGGGGAAATTCTGTGGTGTGCATTTCCCTTTCAGAGTCACTTTGCAGTCTATATGCATATTTAAGCTCTCGGTGAACCGTATCAAGTTCATCTTTTAAATAGTCTCTTTGTTGGGCCAGGGCACTGACTTCAGCCCGGGAACTTTGCAGGTGGCCTTCACAGGCCCTGGCCCTAGCATCTCTCTCTTTGAGTTCAGTCTCTGCTCTCATCAGGAGAGCCTCGGCTCGCTGAAGTTTTTCACTTAGTTCCTCTCTGGTGTCCTTTTCCCACTGCTCTCGGCGTGTTGTGTCTACACGGAGATCAGTTAAGGCTTTCTGGAGTCTTTCTACTTCCTCCTGCAGCTCTGGGTCCTTTTCATCCGCCGTCCTGTGCTGGTGCTGAGTCTCCGACGTTAGCTGGTCCAGTTGACTTTGAGCAAGCACCAGGTTTCTCTGAGCCTCCTCAGCCTGGAGCTTCAGCGCTGCTGCTTCCTGTTCCATGCGGGAGATGCTTGCTTCTCCCAGCTTTGCCTGAGCGAGGAGGTTGTGGGCGAGGGGCCCGAGGATCTTGGTGAGATCTTTGTGGCTGTAGTCCTGTGTCGGATCGTGTGACATCAGGGCGCTCAGGTTGTCGTCGAGCTGTTCCCGGCTCAGGTGCTGCAGGCCGCCGGCTGCTTCAGACAGGAGTGTACCAGTTATGGCACTCAGCCAGGACGCTAGTCGATCCCAGTGGGCATCAGGGCTGGATGATCGAGACATGCTGGCTCACTGGTGAAAAGAGAGAGGGAGAGAGAGAGAGAGAGGGAGAGAGGGAGAGAGGGACAGCACGAAAAGGCCAATGCAAGTCCTTACAGCGTTAGCAGGCTGCAATTATAGTAATTATACGTTCTATGCACGGTCTGTCTGAGGAGTACAAACAGTTTGCGGAGTGTAGACCAGACACCTGTTATCTCGGCCGTGAATGGCACGGTGTGTCTAATTGTTGTGGGGGGGGCACCGGAAAGGATCTAACTCAGATTGTTGACAGCGTGATCGTCTTAAGACTTTGGCAGCTTGGGTCGTCAATCTATTACTCAGCCTTCCCTGATGATTCTCAAAGGTTCGGTCTCTAGGCAAACAAAACAGAACAAAATGAAAAACAAACAAATCAACAAATCAAAACACAGAGAGGGATAGAGGAGAGAGCAGGTTTAAGCCTTTTACTGCTGTTAGGGGTTATGACAGGGCCTACCGAGTAGAGGGCGCTGCTGGGTCATAACATCTAGTGTGGCAGCCTGTGGAGCGGCTAATTACCTTAAAGATTTAGGAGCACCCTAATTTTGGGTCAGTATTCTATGGCTAGGCTTAGTGATGGATTGAGGTGATTCAATCTGGATCCCGTGGCAGCTCACTGCGATCCGCCGTGGAGGCAACTGTCACTTCACCAACTAAGCACTAGAGGGAGTGTTACCTATAGGTGAACAAAAATGGCTAGAATACAGAAATTAACTTTAAATTTGAATTCAAACACTGTTTAAACTAAATTTAAATAAGTGAGTGGTAAAGTGGGAGAGAAAAGGGGGAGAGACCCTGATTAAAAATTAAAATTAAAATAAAAAGTAAAATAATAAAAAAAAAGGACAAAACAAACAAAATTATAAACGTAATAAAAGATAATAAAGAAAAACAAAAATAGTACTGGATATGAAAAACTAATACGAAAACAAGAAATAAAAATAAATGAATAAATAAAATTAAAAATGAAACTGCAGGTAACTAGAATGGCTAGAATGATAATGACCGATGAAGCAGAAGGGAAATTAAAATCAACAAATTAGAGTACCAAGTCGACCTAGCAGAGAATGCCCACAAGGGGGAGTGGGTGCGCCCACCCAAGGTGAAAACAGGAAGGTAGAAGGAGTTCAAGAAGTGTTAGATACTTAAACAGCCTGCCCTCTAGTGTTAGTTTAAGGTACTGTGCCTTAACTCCAATCGTGCTTAGACTGATAGCGTTTAGTGTGAGACTATTCTCATTCTAACGAAATTTACTGCAGTTATCACAAGAACATTGAGAGTCAAATCCCAACAGATTCTTACGGTTTGTGCAACTTAACTGCTTAATGGTGTGTAGCAGGATTTCTTCGCTGCCAGTACACATATCAACAATATGAACAACAGGGTTTCTTCGCTGTTGTTATGCAAATTTCACTTGATCAAGGTTTTAAAAGCTCCCATTTACATTTCAATCCGTCTACTGGCTTACAGTGTTCTTATGATCAAATCTGCATTTAGGCACGCATTAGATAGCTACTCTGATGGTTAAACCTAAGGGAGTTAGATCGTCTAGTTAAATGAAATTGGAACTTCGCAATGACTTCAATCTAGCGATACGATCAAAATAAGGCCTTTAAAAGATGATAAGAGGAGCATCGCTCAAATCTATCTTTATCGCAATGCAGGAAGATTTCTTCGTTCCAACAGGCGATTTTGATAATATTAAAATGTACTGTAAAGAGATTCCTTCGTCTTTAGAGAACAATTTTAATATTATGAACTGCAGTTTACTTTAACAATTAACAGTGACTAAATGTTAGACAAATAGAGGCTGTTAAAATACAGTACTGGAGGTGGCTTTTAACCATCCAATCCAAAAGAGTGAGTTCGCGCTGCGACTTGTCTCACTCTAAGCGCGCATAATATAAAAACACAAATAAATTGATACTGTTTGCTCACAAACCAAGTTTGAATGTGCCCGCATTCTCCACCAAAACTGTAGGGTTTTTCAACTCAAAAAGGGAAATATTTATGACGAATTATAACTGGTTATGATTCATAATAAATATTTAGATTAGATCTTTGAATTAACTGTAGCAGAATCAATATTACCATTACTTGATCTGTCCGTCCACCGAGCAGACAAAATAATCATTTATCAATTCAAAGAAAGATTATTTTCCTGGCCAAGGAAGAATAATCTGTCCTTCTTTGTGCAGTGCTAGCAGTAATTTAGCAAAATGTAGCAAGGGTTCACACATTCATTGACTTCGAATTGTGAGCAGCAAACAGAGACAATCAGTTGTGAATATAAGGGATTTAATAAATGAAACTATATCTAACATATAACTAACTAAGCAAAACACATATATACAGAATGAAGCAAAGTAAGAAAAAGAGAGAGGAAAGAAAAGATTGGCAGTATTTCACATCACTTAACCACAACCTTTGAAAATCATCAAAGAATCCAAAAATCACCTTAAAAAGGGGCTGAAACTTAAACACGCATCTAAATAATTGTAAACGGTTACTTGCATTGGTTTCGATTGTCCGGATGCGATAGACAACGGAGGTCTTTGATGGATTCGTTAGGAGTGAGCTGGAAGTTTTACTTCTGGTTCTTCTGAAGAAGGAAAAGTCCACAGCGACTAAAGTTACTTGAAGATAAAAACTGCCGGAAAATAAAACTCAAGAGGAAGATCTTGAGAGTCTTGGAAAAGGTGTTGTCTCAAACGAAGAGGGTTTCTGAGCAAAGATTATTTCGGGCTAATGCCTTTTGAGGGTTTGTATTCACACCCCCTTTTAGGTGGAATGGCCAATCAGAGGCATGAATTTTGAGCGGGAGAAACTTTCTTTGTCTCTTGTTTATGGCCCATTTGCATGTTTATTGCTGGTCTGGAAGATCGGTGCAGTTTTACCCAAAATATGCTACAAATAGTAAGATGCGTTTCACAATCACATACTGTACATCATTGTTTGAGAAATAGATAGCAGATCATTTTGATACCAAGAAACAAACATTTAGAATAGATTAAACCAAAGATACATACATACACCTGAAGATCAGTGTTTTAGGGCTTTAACTAATACAAATACGAGTGGTAACTCAGCTAATCTAATAGGGAAACATACAAACAACACATGCAATATACCAGATATATTTGTAGAGTATAATAGAGTAACGGTCTTTATGTGTGTGTGTGTTTGTGTGTGTGTTAGTTTGCTTGGTCAGCCGGCCTGGCCTGTTGTGCCTGGCCCCGGGGGTCATTTACGTCTCTTTGGAATGTGTTTGAAACCCCACATGAAGGTGCGAGTGGTGAAACTGTTTAGCATCTCCTTGATAGTGGGGGGGAACCATTTGACATTTAGTACCCATATAAGTGTGACGTCTGGGACCAGGACTGTAATTTATATGCAAATGTCAAAAGCTAAAAGGGTCTCTTAAGCCATAAAACCCCAAAGATCATGCATGATTCTACGCAGACGCTACAGCCCCCCTTTTGGCTGACGAAGTTCACCTGCACACATCGTCAGACAACAGTTTTCATGATGGTCGGACAGCAGGTGGATCATGATGATCGGGTAGCAGGTGGATCATAATGGCTAGATGGCAGGTGGATCCTGAAGGCCGGATGGCAGGTGGATCCTAATTTTCAGATGGCAGGTGGATCAGGATTGACAGATGGCAGGTGGATCCTAATTTTCCTCAGCCTTCAGATCCTCAGCGTGGGTGTTAACCTTGGTCAGGTTCAGCATTGTCTCCGCCTGGGTCCCTCTTTTCCGGTGGCTCCGTTTGAAGGTTCGAGGAAGGGCAGCTGTGCACCTGTTCATGGACCTTTGCACCCCGTTGACTCTGTTAAACAGGACAAAGGCAAGGCCGAGGGTTAGGATGTACCCGATTGCTGTGGCAAGGCCAAGTGCCGTGTCGGCAGATGTCCAGGATCGAGCGACGGGAAAGGTGTTCTGGCGAGTCAGTGGAGTCAGTGCTTGGAGGGCTGTGTCGATTGGGGTGATGCCAATCGTCTGGGACCCCCCTTTCCGTTCCAAAGAAGGCTGGCATTTCTACCTCGGATTGGTACTCTTCACTTGGAAGGTGGTACAGCGCCAGGTCACCGAGGTGGAGGATGGCACCTTTGGGCACTTGAATCCACATACTCTGGTTGGGCAGGCTGACACGGGTGGCAGTGTCGTGCTGGTCATAGGTCAGTGTGGCGGTACGGGTGGGGGTGTTGACAAGCCACTGATTTCCCACAATCTCTGCTTGCGTTTCTGTGACTTGTGTGCGAGGCTTGGCCTCAGCAGGGCAGAGTGTCTCTCTTTGCATGGGTTGTAACCCGCAGATTCCTTCAGTATTGTCTCGAAGGAAGGGCTTGTTGGGGCAGAGATAATGAATGTCTTTGGTCAGGGTACACATGCGCA
>NW_015662586.1:329-4415 GCF_001515625.1 Sinocyclocheilus rhinocerous | reverse complement strand
ATGGGAAACTATAGTTATAAACATCTACATATATTTGCGAACAGATGTATCACAGTAACTTACTCTAACATTAGGCTATTAACATTACAACTCACATTACTTTTATATCGTATTGTTGTCTATTTTATAGAACATAAAAAAACATCCTGGCATCGTGAGACATTTAGATGCAGTGAATGAAACTTCATAATGTTTCACTTGATTATACATTTAGTCAGGAATTATAGTTTGGTAAAAGTCTAACTAATAAAATGTGTACAAGTTATGTGACAACTAATGCAAGTAGGTTAATAAAAAAGAGACTTACTCATGTAAATGATCTCCGCTGGATCAAGCCGCCTTGTTCTTCTTTTTCTGAGGTAAATTCTGTCTTATTCCTCTCAGCGCATCTTCTTCCAGAAACAAACAGTAGCCAAGATGAACTTGAAGAAAAGTTTCGCTGCTTTGTGTACGGAGGATGTGGGCGTTTACATGCCGTGTGTCTCACATGGACTATTGTAATATCAAAAGCGAAAGCACCTCGTGGGCATGATCTAATTAGAGATAATGAAGCCAGACGGGAAAGACTGGACACTGCGTTGGTTTCATATTGATTACTTTATCACAGAATATTTGTTTTCGATAAGACTTGCTTTGTTTAAAAGTAGACATGTCAAGCTTTCTATAGATATATCCGTCATGTCTTTGTGTCGAGTATTCACTGAGTTTCAGTTCATTTTAGTGACGTGTTTCTCTCTTTCAAAGTTTTTAAAAAAATATAAATTTTATTTATATTTACATTCTAAATCACATACAACAGTCCCCCGACCCTCACCATCAAACATCTAGAGTAGCGTCCATACTGTCCATTAATTCAGATAGGAATTGTAAGTAGAAGAACTGAGCATTTATATATACATGCCAACATACATCAACCTCCAACCATATATAAAAAGAGATACATGCACATACACTCGCATGAAGGAAAGAAAAAAAAGGAATAATAATAAATAAAATACATTACAAAAAGAAAAGGAGAAAAAAGAAAGAAGAAAAAAAATCAGCCAATAACAGGGCATTATTTAAACAGACTTATCAACACAGTCAATAAAAGGGTGCCACATCTTAAAAAAAAATTTTTCCGACCCTTTTAGTGAATGCCTAATTTTTTCAAGGCAGAGACAAGACATAAAATTCACTCTTGTGCAGATTAAGCATGTAACCAGAAAACCGACCGAAATTCTTAAGCAAAGATAGAGCTGCGGGGTAGAGAAGTATGTGGATTAGAGATAAAAAAGCAGTAGATCATCTGCATATAGAGTTACCTTGTGCTCGGCCTCCCCGCGGGTAATTCCAGTAATCTGCCGACTCTCGCGTAGAGCGATCGCTAAAGGCTCGATAGCTAGAGCGAACAATAATGGGCTTAGCGGACAGCCCTGTCGAGTTCCGCGGTACAAGTTAAACGGCCTAGAGTGCAGACTATTGGTCAGGACTACTGCAGAGGGAGAATTATAAAGTAATTTAATCCAAGAGAGAAAGACTGGGCCAAATCCAAATTTTTCCAAAGCTAAAAAAAGGTACTCCCACTCCACCCTGTCAAATGCCTTCTGGGCATCCAAAGAAACAACACATTTTGGAATGGCCTGATGCTGAGAATATACCACATTAAGTAAGCGGCGGATATTAAAAAATGATGATTCCGACAGAACTACAAACTTTCCAGTGATGTCTGTGAGATATTCACTCACAAGCTCGCGCATCTGTGCAGCAGCGCGCTCAATCCACTCAGCACGCTCTGCTTATCAGCTCGCGCACATCATTTAACATTATATTAATTACTTACATGTACTTCATAGACATCTTTAATCTAATAACTCCATTCTACTCTCTGTTGTTCTGTTGTCAGTGTTTCTTTTTCTGGACACAGCTCTGTTCACACGCTGTGTAGTATCTGCTTTTGGTATCGGGGCATTTTTACGAGTACAGGAGCGCAGTATCGGGCCGATACCGATACCAGTATCGGTGCATCCCTAGTCTCTTATACAGGTCTGGCGTGGGAGACCTAGCGTATTGTTCATCCAACACTAGAAATCTCATCATCGAGAGAATTTTGCTTTTCTTTAGAGATCCTTCTTTTATTAGCATCATAAGAAATAATTTGGCCTCTTATATATGCCTTGAGAGCCTCCCACACGATTGAATCTGAAACTTTGGCCAATTTATTGACAATTAGAAAAAAACAAACTTTGGTCAGCAGTAAAGGAAACAAAATTCTCATCTGCCAAGAGGGAGGTATTAAAACGCCAGTTCCTCCTAGGGTAAGCCAAATTCAAAAAGGTCATGTCAAGAATAAGAGGAGCATGGTCCGATATAATAATACTTTGATATAAGCAAGACCGAACTCTAGGAATTAAACCGTTGTCCAGAACAAAATAATCAATCCGAGAGTAAGAGTGATGAACGTTTGAGAAAAAATAATATTCTCTCTTTTTGGCCGCGGGCACGTCATATTTAGCGGTGGTGTCTTTCTTCGCCTGTTTGGCTGATTTAGATGCCATTTTCTGCTTCCTTAGTTATTAACCGTGTTATCTCATTACATTCGAAAAGATAAACAGGTAGAGGGTTATTAAATGGTAACAAAGAATAATCTGTACAGGGAACACAAGGTAGACGCGTCTACTCCATTCGTATCCAGAAACGGAAATCAGTGACGCGTTTCTAAATGAAGATCACGTAGACAAAGGCGGCAGACAGCGCACCGTTTGTTTTCTTTATTTTACAAAAGCACAAAGTTTTGTTGTTATTATGTGTGTATACAAATAAAAGTAGACCCTTTACAGATTCGATTGATGTATTGCTCTTATCTGTACGATCAAAACTGAAGGAGTAATTTAAGTTCCTTTAGGGGCTTTCAAAAAAAACTGCAACAAAATGCGCCGGCGCGTTTGTTGACCCCAGAGGGTTAACTAAATGCTAACAAACATAACTAATCTAAACAAACAAACATACAATCACTCATACATCGGGAAAGGGGAAATGAGACTGAGAATGAAGCTATGAAAAGAGTCAGTTAACCACCTGAGTAAAACCATCAGCGCCGTTTTACAACAGGGTTTATAGCTTATACTAAACATTAAGTTAAATGTACGATACTTGCATTGCCTTGGTCGTTGTCGAGTGTCCGGATGCAGTCTCGGATGAAAGCCTTGATGGTTTCAAGGTTTGGACTTGCGATCACTTTCTTCCGTGTTTGAAGAGTGATGAACTCCAACAATGTTCTGACTAGGTGGTGATTGGGAGTTTCTTCCCAGGTGGAAATTGAAAAGAGAAGAGCGCGGCGCTCAAGAGACATCAGCTGAAATCCTTGGAGAATGGAAAGACGAGGCCACAGCCTGTCACCAAACCTAGGGGGTTCAGAAGAACCACAGATTGCCATGAACCTGCCATGCACGGCAGCGCCGGCTCTGGGACTTAGCAAGGGGGAAGTTTCTCTCTACATACTTTTAGGTCGTAAAGTTTATCTGATCTGGCTGAGGTGTCCTGGCCTGGAGATCGTTCACAGACATATAGGCACAGAGTCTGGTGTTGGGTGAGGGGTCTGTGATTGTTTGTTATTCTAATGAATAATTGATTTGTTAAATCTAATGAACAATTGTGTGTCTGATTGGTCCAAATGCTACACATTTAAATAAAGCACATAACTAAACAGAACATATAGCAAGCATGAAACACATTTTAGGCCAAACTTATGTCATACAAAATAAGCACTTCCATGGTATATTACGCACATGCAGGAAAAACACAATGGAAGGAGCAAACTCAGTCCTCTGCACAGTACAACCACATGCAACAAAAGGGCAAGCTGTGGGCACAGGTGCAGTTAATAAAGTTTGTGAGACAGTCCTGGGGTATGTTTCCTGTACAACGACATAACGTCTCAGGTTACGTATGTAACCATGGTTCCTCTAGGTATGAGACGCTGCGTCGGAGGACGCTTCGGGAACGCCCCTTCAGCGTGACCGGCTCTGAATCTCGTGTGTAATCAGTCCAATAGATGGGCGAGACGTCACGGGCGGGTGACGTAATGACCAGGAAGCTATAAAAGCA
>NW_015662586.1:0-235 GCF_001515625.1 Sinocyclocheilus rhinocerous | reverse complement strand
CTGGCAGAGATGCCGAAAGTATGGCCCCGAGACGCAGCGTCTCGTTCCCTCGAGGAACCATGGTTACATACGTAGCCTGAGACGTTCCTCTTCAGGAACTCGAGCTGCATCGGAGGACGCTTCGGGAACGAGAATGCCCACGCCGCCAGACTTTCAAATCTTCGCCTAGTGTGGAAGTGTGCACAGCTAGGGCGCGAGAACAGAGGAGCCAGGAGTGGCTCGCATATCTAGGCCA
>NW_015662585.1:97852-97999 GCF_001515625.1 Sinocyclocheilus rhinocerous | reverse complement strand
CCAACCTCTAGTAGAGAGGAGTTGTTCCACACATGTGACACTGTCGCTTGCTGTCTAACCTAATTCAGTGTCCTTGTGTCTCTTTGTGTTTCCTTTATAGCTATATATATTTTTAATTTTCTCCTCATTCACTCTCTCTCACTACAT
>NW_015662585.1:74952-95200 GCF_001515625.1 Sinocyclocheilus rhinocerous | reverse complement strand
ATTACCCGTGTTACCCGTGGCCAGGGAAATACAAAGATTCAAGTTGTTAAAATATACTGAGAATAACGGCGACCGTTGATAGCTGCACGACTCAGTCGTCGCTTCAGTCGAAGTAAACCAGCTCCGCTGCCGAGCCATTGGTTCGTTTTTTAAGCACTGCACGAACCAATGGCCGTGCAGTTTCACTGCGTGAATGAAAAGGCTTCAGTTCAGGAGAAAAAAGGCTTTTTTTTCCCATATGCGTCTTAAGCAAGACGCAGTACTTGTTCCCGTATCTCAGGGAACCGAGGTTACGTTAGTAACCGAGTACGTTTTTATTGTACATGCACTGCAGTTGCTAGCATGTGCATGCACGTACACACACACACACACACACACACACACAAACACATGCAATGCTCAAAGCCCTTTTAATGAAAATTATTCACAGACTGCCATAATGTACATAATGACTCATAGCTGTAATAATGTACAGCAAAGTGAAGCATACACAGGCCTGGGGCCAATCTGTGATTCAAGGGACAGATGGGTGTGTCCCACAATCATTCTTTTCTTGTTTATTGTCCATTATTCTGCAAAGGACATAAGAATATGATACTGCCCAGATAAAAAGAGTAAAGGCTCAGTTTAGTGTGAATGTATAAGTGCTGGATGTGATAGGAGCCTGTGATAGGAGAAAGAAAGAAAGAAAGAAAGAAAGAAAGAAAGAAAGAAGGAAAAATAATATTTTTGTCTTGTTTTTATGTACAAATATATAAACATCCTTAAAAACAAAAATCTTGTTTTGTAAATCCTAAAAATGCAATACATAATCTAAGACTGAACCAACACTGAATCAATCTTAATGACATACATACCAAGACCAACCAATACCAAAAAAGCAACTTTTCATGCCTCTTTAGTGATTTTTCCCCCCAAATTGTATCCAGTTTCTGTCACTGCCCCATGAGTGTGAGATTTTGCTTTCCTGCAGCAGTTCAGCTGTAGTTTCCAACTGTAACACATGAGACAGATCAATTGAGATTCACTAACTGTTGTTTTAGATGAGCTATAGTGGGACATCAGCTTTAAATAACACAGAGGTAAAGATGCAACATTATGCAAAAACATAAACAGACAGTGGTTTACCACTGCTGTGCACATCTTGTTATAAAACATGACAAGAATAAGGAGAATCTACCTATGAACATATGCACCATTATAAGTGGGGATTACGTAAACCACTATTGTTTTTATATAAAGCTATTGTAATTACACTTACAGTAAACCAACCCAAATAAATAAACAGTCCCACACAGTTCATGTTAAAACAATTTTAAGTTACAATAGTCTACATAAAATAAAAAATAAAAAATAGATAGATAAAAATGAAATAAATTCACAAACAAACAATTTAACACCAGGTTATTATGTAACCATGAGAAATTAAAACACAAGTACCCACAATCTCCCACAAGGCAGCATTTGCTGACACTGTGACTCATATGCGTTATGAGAGCACTTGGACAAGACGTTGAATCCACAATTCCACACATAACAGAGACACACCTTAGATCCAGATAGACACACACACCCTTGAAACAAACACTCAACACTTCACAATTTCTGGAAAGACTAGTGTTTTTCCTAAGGAACAGTTAGTCACTAGCCTGCATGCATGTTTGTGTGTGGGTGTGTATGTATATGTGCTGGCAACGGCCCTTACATTAGTAATTCTTCTGATGAAAACACAGGTTGTTTCTCAGGGTGTGATATAACAGACTTGTCCTTTCATGTCTGCAGGTTGTCCCCGTACAAGCCGCCAAACACGCGACCGTATGCTGCACTATGCATTCCATAACGGCCAAACTCTATCAAACAAACAAATCACGCAGGGCCTCCGGAATGCTAGCACTCTCAAATAACAGGATTAGTTCAGATGAGCTACTGCAAGGAATTACACCAATCAGACGAGACCCTCCATCCAACAGTTTATTTCACCCTTCACAGCTAATATCCTCAATGAACATGACATTCTTTAGAAAAATAATCACAGCAGCTATTTTTCTACACAAACCAAATGACTGCACTTAGGAAAGAGCAGTTAAAAGACTGTAAAGTTAATTATGCACAGTGATTTCCTGCATCAACGCCTGTAATTAGTTTGGGAAATATGCCAGTTGGGAAAAACACCTCTAATCTATTCCTCCAGTCTTAAGGCCTTATCCAGATTAGAGCAGCACAATGATTTAGATTTTTTCCTTTCCAAAACTGTATGCATTCTGGTATGCATGAACAACAAATGCTTCTATGAATGACCTGGTAACATCAGAAGCACCTTTTATTATGGGTGCATAAGGTTAACAATATAAACCTATGCACTGGGTGTGACACTCAAATATTCACATTTCACATTAACCACTGTGTTGAAGAGATAGGTTGTTGGTGATTACATGAATGAACAATATAATGTTTTTTCACTCAATAAGAAAAAGTTGTGCCTTGGTCTGAAGATGATCTGAGTTGAATTTGGTGATGAACAGGCCAGTGGTCTAGGAGGAGTTAGGAAAAGTAGGTTTGCACAGTGAAATCAAAATGGCAGTATGGACAATTATGACATAATTAGGATCACATTCTCGGCATGATCTTAGAATTTGTTCATGCATTATTCGAGAATGGTTTGACTAATCAACTCGAGTTCTAATAAGCTAAACTCAGATTTTTTTTTTTTTTGGTCAGCATGGTCATTTAAAATGAGAGATAATTTTCATGATCACAAAACACCACATAGGGTGCAATCGAATTGTCCTTGAACCAAGGAAACACTGGTTTCTAGCCCTTACAGTTCAAACAAAAGTTATTAACATACACATGAGTGCAAATTTGGATAGTTGGTGAGTCTTTATGTTATGTTATGTTATGTTGTGTTTTGTTCTGTTCTGTTCTGTTATGAATATACCGAAATTCTTCCGCTTGAAGATTATCAGGAAAACAGAGAGAGGGTCTCTGTAACCTGCAAGAGGAGGTTAATCTTTATTTTCTTGCACTCTTTTCGCCTCCTTTCTCTCTCTCCTCTACAAATAGTTTCCTCTGACGCACACGCAAACACACACCCATGGCCGTCCTCTTGCCCCATCTGCAATTATCAACAGAGTGTTTCACTTCTCTAGGTTGAAGGCAGCTCTTTCCAGGACAGAGTGTGACTCAGACGCTACAGAGGTAAGACACACTGCTGCATTTGCATTTCACATTCACATCAAAACTGCGGGTAACTCAAAGTCAAGGGTTTTGATCACTTTGTGTCACAACGACACAGGGGACAGGCATAACTGTACAGAATCATAATTGAAAGTAAACACTGGATTAAGAATACAGCAAACAATTTCCCAACAAAGTTACAACATACGCTGAATTATGGTAATGGACATTTATTATGCTTTTTAGTCAGTATTTAGATTTTTTTTAGACTTTTGCAGTTAGTTTCCTTCACTGTCTTCTATTTAGTCAAGGCAAAGTCCTGCTTACCGATCTTCAAAATGGGTTTATGACAGGGAAGGTAAAGTTCAAAATAAACACATTTCAGGAACACATTTTAAATATGACTATGAAAAAATGTGTTTGCCAAAAAAAAACTTGTTTCTGTATGCTAGTGAGAAAGCAGAATGGAATAAGGGTTTACCTGTGCAGTGTTAAAGTGACAGGATAAAAGGGTGTAACATACCCTGAGCTCCATAACAGACTAAAGAAATACAATACGACAATACAAATTCTGTCATGGATTCAAGAATAAGAACAATAGATCACCTTTTTACATGCTTATTAAGCCTAAAGCCTCAGACATACTTTCTGAATTAACAGTTAAACTGTAACTTTTGAAACAAACTGTATACAAACGTATATAGAATAGAATAAAACAATTTGACACTGTCAAATGTTAACAGAACATGTTTGTTTTTAATGTAATGAACTACACTTGGATGCTTGTGGTTCACCCAAAAATGTAAATTCTGTCATGATTTACTCACCCTCAGTTTCTTCCAAACCTGTATGAATTTCTTTCTTATGCAAAAAAAAAAGCTATTTTGAAGAATAAAAAAAATTTAAAATGACGTGTGGCCAAGTATGGTGTCCCATACTTGGAATTTGTGCTCTGCATTTAACCCATCCAAGTGCAACACACACAGCAATGAGAAGTGAACAAACATGCACACACACCGTGAACACAAACCCGGAGCAGTGGGCAGCCAATGCTGCGGAGCCCGGGGAGCAGTTGGGGGTTCGGTGCCTTGCTCAAGGGTCTCACCTCAGTCGTGGTATTGAAGGTGGAGAGAGCACTGGTTATTCACTCTACAATCTACAATCCCTGGCTGACCTGAGACTCGAACCCACGAACTTCGTGAAATAAAGTCAATGGGGACCAGCAATGGTGTGGATACCAACTTTCTTCAAATATCTTCTTTTGTGTTCAGCAGAAGAAAGAAATTCATACAGGTTTGGAACAACTTGAGGGTAAGTAAATGAAGACAGAATTTTCAGTTTTGGGTGAATTATCCATTTAAATTCATATATTGTCTGCTGATGTTTGCATTAAATATTTATTTAGCAACTGCAACAATGCAAAATTCAAATACAATCCAAATAAAGTATATGCATTTTGTCATAAAAATGCTTTAGTAGTGTATCAGTCTATTGGAATATTATGAAGTTTAAATGTGCAGTAACATTTTAAATGTCAGCAAAACAAAAGAAGATTAATGTTCGGAAATTTTGTACAGCCCCAAAAAAAAAAATGTTGATGTGGATGAATATGTTGTTATTCATCAGAATTTCAAAAACAGGAGCCAAAAGCTTTCCACAAGAGGAAAAAGTTCCATCCTAAACAGCGGCTTTTCTGGAAGAAACGTGCAGTTCATAATTAATCACTAGGACGTTTTTGAATAGTTTTTGACTGATGTTTTAAACATTTGGAATGTAATTCCAACTTTCTGATTCTTTTTAAGTAGCATAGAAAAATTAATTGACATGGTAAATATGAATAGACAATAAACAAGTACAAAAAGCAGGCAATCTGCTTCAGCTATAGATCTTTTAACAGCTGGTTTGCTTTTCACCCAGAAAGACAAAATCAGCTCCACTCAGTGCCCCTATTAAACAAGCATGTGTTTAACAGATTGGCAGGTACACTCAGTGTTATGTGGAACTCCACATGAGCAGCTGGCAAAAGTCAAAGATGTGTGGTTTAGAAATGCAAACAATGAGAAAGACCAGAAGTGAGCATTTCTAGACCTTCACCTAAAACAGTTCAGGGTTAAATAAACTCCCCTTCAATTCAGACAAACTATAGCAAAGCTACTAAGTTTACAATACGTCCAAAGCTCAAGTGCCACAAAGCTGCCCATACACTTTTATTTACTTTAAATGATTTCATAAGCTACTGTATATGGTGAAATAGACAACAACACTGCAAGCTGCTTGAATGATTCGGTCAGCCAAGCTGCACATGCGTGCACAGAGTTTTCAGTTTCTGTGTTGAGTTGTGTATGATCTCAAACAAGAACCTCCGGACCACTAAGTGAGAATGACGATATGGAAGAAATTACTAAGTAACATTCAAGATAAAGTTAGTCAGAACAAAGCACAGATGTCGCATTGAATCAGCAATCGAATGAAAGAGTAAATTAAAAAGATAAAGCATGCACAGACATCTAAAATGAAATCATTTTGTAGTTGTTTGGCTGTGCAGAGTCTAACAACATTATGCAGACATTATTATAGACAGATGTGAATTTTAAGGTGCTGAATCTTATTAAGATAACCTACAAGTCCCATAATTCATGATATTTGCTAATTTGCTAAATAAATGCCCATTCCCATGAAAACAAGTTTGTAATGCAGAAAAACACAAGTGACATTTTTTTTCTACAATAAAAATAACCTAAACTGAATGCAGATCAAATATATTGTATTAGATTGTACATTTTTATAATAAAATATTATTTTGCTTCAATATATTTATATATTTTCTACAATTGGTAAAAAAAAAAAAAATGTTTTGACGAATTGCTTTTGTTCCTTCAAGTTGCTTTGGATAACATCTGCTAAACACACAAATGTAAAATGTAAAAACCATTTTGCCCTCTCAGAGTCTAAAACAAACATAAAGAAGTAGGAAAGATCCTACTTCTATTTCAGAGTTTTTGTAACTGTAAAGGATGTTTAAAGCCATTCTTGTTGGAAACAAATGGATGTGAGCAATTTTTTTACTTACACAGAAGACGCTTTTTAGCTCTAACACAACAAAATGAAAGGCACATTCGGTGTGTAACAGATTCTTTAGAAGACATTTTTTGTCACACAAGTCAGTAGACCAGCTAAATAAGCAGCTATAGCTAGTCATCATCAACTGCATACAAACTAAACTAAACCATCAAAATTCATAATTAAAACTTTCTTAAACAAATACCAAGGAACCAAGGAAACACTGATTTCTAGCCCTTACGTTTCAAACAAAAGTTATTAACATACACGAGTGCAAATTTGGATAGTTGGCGGCACTACGGTGATTGAGTTAGAGACTCCAAAATTGATGTGGTTAATGTTCAGACTGCCCTCTATTTGTGTGCCAATTTTCACAACTTTGTTACCATACAGTTGCTTCTGCCAAACCAAAATGACACTATCTCAGAAAGTAGGGGGCTAGGAGAAAATTGCTCAACATCGTAGTGCCGTTCATAATCTCGTAAAATCAAATTATTCTGACATGGCTTGAAGGCAGCACATGTCCAATTGCAAAGCAAAGTTAGTTAATGATCTTTTTTCTTTTTTTTTTTTACATTTTACACAAGAAAAAAATTGCAAAAACTGTACCTTTAGGAGGTACAAGGGGATGCAGCAATAACTTTAAAGGGACAACTTTACCTAATCTCAAGATGCATATTACCTTAGAGTAGATCAGCGGTTTTACCACTAAATAGAAATAGATTTGGAATGACCAGCAATATTGTGGCTGATCCGAATAATGTCCTGAATAATTAACATACATTTCTACCATCAAACCAAAGATAAAGAATTCCACAATTTATTAAGGTTAAACTGAATAATTTTAGCTGGTGAAAAATACATGAAAAATATGTTTTTACATTTTACAAGAGAATACTATTTCAGTCTTTTTACTTCAAAATGTCATGTTTAATTCAATGTATTTTTTTTGCAATTATTTGTAAAAATTTACTAGCAATATCGGAGTTAATTTTTTTCAGTGTACAATTTTTGCTTTTTTTTCTGAGCGTAAAAAAACCCCCCACTGAAATCTAGCATCATTAATGTTTACATTTCTTTCTCTCTTTAGATCATGATGAGTGTCCTTTTGGATTACGAACATGACTATCATTATCATGACCATGACAATAGTTCCAACCACAGTGACTATGATGACAAGGATTTTGCAGACTTCCACACAGTCTGCGACAAACAAGAGGTCCGGTCTTTCGCTGGGGTCTTTTTGCCAGTCGTCTACACCCTAGCATTGATCCTGGGCCTGGCAGGAAACTCGCTGGTCATCTTAGTTTACCTTTCCCACAAACGCTTACGGACGCTGACGGACGTTTTCATCCTTAACCTGGCGTTCGCAGACCTCCTCCTGCTCCTCACACTGCCCTTCTGGGCTGCGGATGCAGTGAATGGCTGGGAGATTGGCACAGCTGCCTGCAAGATCACTTCAGCTCTCTACACCACTAACTTCAGCTGTAGCATGCTGCTGCTGGCCTGCATTAGCATAGACCGCTATCGTGCGCTAGCCAGAGGCTCCACCACCGCCAACGCCCCAGCCAGGAGCAACGCCCGCAGGCAGAGGATAATCATGTGCCTCATGGTTTGGGGACTTGCCATTGTCCTCGGATTGCCAGATATGGTGTTCTACACAGTGAAGAAGCAGCACTCGAGTGGGCGTAATGCCTGCCGGGCAGTTTACCCACACAGTATGGCGCGGGCAGCTAAAGCAACTCTGGAAATTCTGGAAGTGTCTCTGAGCTTTCTTCTGCCTTTCCTGGTGATGATGTTCTGTTATTGCAGGGTTGGAATTGTGTTGGGTCAAGCCGCAACAGCGGGCGTACGTGGTGGAAGGAGATGGCGGGCATTTCGGGTTTTGATAGCAGTAGTAGGTGTGTTTCTGTTGACCCAGCTCCCCTATAATGTGGTAAAATTAGTCAGAGCCCTGGATGTGATCTACATTTTAGTGACAGAATGTGAGGTGAGCAAAAACCTGGACCGGGCCAATCAAATCACTGAAAGTCTGGCCCTCACGCATTGCTGCCTGAATCCTGTGCTCTATGTCTTTATTGGCTCATCCTTCAAAATGCACGTTCTGAAGCTTGTCAAGCGCTGCGGGCAGACAGGAAGAGGGTACCGCCATGGCAATGAACAGCCCACTGTCGAGATCTCCCTTAAGTCAGGCACACAAACTCACACTCACTCTTCGTCGGACAATGAAGACACGAGTACGTTCACCATATGACACCGCAATAACTTCAACAATGAGGACTGCCAACTATATTCCAGTACATTATTTTAAAAATTAAAGTTTTTAAGTAACTTTGACAATAACAGTCGTGTACAAAGTTAATTAAGTTTGAAGTATAATTCAGTTTTGATGTGATCGCTAGCGTATGCGTATAAAGTTGAACACGTTTCTTCTTTTTTTTTTGTTAACTTACATGAACACAGGCACTAAACACAAATTCACTAGAAAGTTTAATTTGTGTTCAGTGTCCGCACTATTTCCAGTCATTTAAACTAGAGTTGCAGGTTTCTTTTAACCCCTCTCAAATAGGGATGGGTCACAATTTTCAAATATTCGATTAGTTAATTTAATTATAAAATATCAAATAGGTTGTGCGATTATGGTTTAAAAAAGTCCCCATGTTTGCGAGAGAAAGTATTGAAATATATTTTTTCCTCCCATCTCGTATTTATTCCCTTTAGGGGCTCCATTTTTTAATGGAAATGACCTAGCCTTATGAGCAGTTGATTTATGCTAATCGACGGACTGTTATGTTAATAAGTGCCGTCATTCAGTTATGTTTATTATATTACATTTTTCAGCATGCTACCATCATTATATGGCTTGAGTTAAGATAGCCTATCTTCTAATGAATTAAACTGTTTATTATACAGATTGAAAGCATGAATGGTCTCTCTCCCTCTCTCTCTGTTTATGGCTGTGTAGCCTATACGTGCGTGTGTGCATGCGGGAAAGGGGTGCGATTTCCGAATAATAATTTAATAATTCACAGCGATCTTCGAATATTATTTTTGCTTGAAATGCCCATCCCTACTCTCAAAAGTTCTCATCAATAATGGCATATATTATTATTGTTACTGCCGTCGCCATTATTTTTCAACTGTAAAACAAAAGGCTGGGCCAGTGTTGCCAACTATGAAAAAAACATTAAGGTGCATGTATGAGCTAAGTATTCAGAGTATGTGTGGTTAGAAAAATCTGGCTGAACATACAGTATGCATGTACTATGCTGCTGATGCAATTTACACCACACACACTGTACGCATACTCTAGCACACATGTAAAAATCTAAGTATACTTTGGCCTTAAGATTAATGCATTAACCAGAAACATTCCACGTAAACATCTTTTGTTATATGTTTAAAGATCAAAGTATGCTGTTTATCAGAAGACTTGCATGGAATCTGAGCCCGCAGAATTCCATGGAAAACTTCACAGAATATATCGTTAACAACACTTGTGTGTTTGTTTATTAAGTGTTTTGATTGCTAATGCTCTCTGCTAACAAACAATAGTGTCATTACTCAGTTTTAGCTAATAATAGTCCACAGAATCCCCAAAATCAGTGCATTAACCAGGAAAAATAGATTCTATGTGGGCATATTTATCAGTTATTATACTGACCACTTATAGAAAGTGTATAGTGAACTCAGGGATCTTGTGTAGAAAAGATACCCTGCATACCAGACGTTACATTTTGTATATTATATATCAACAATGTAAATATATTTTTAGATTAAAGCATACTTTATACACTTGGCCTTGTATTGAGTGTTGGTGTTATTTCTGGTTTGGAATCCCATATGTGCTTGCACAGAAAAGTCTGCAGGAAAACAAAGTATACAAACACACACAAGTCACATGTACAGAAGATTATGCTTTACACACAGGATAGAAGCCACAGCATCTGATTCTGGTTATAAGTGTGTGGTTTTGAAGGAGAGTTTGTGAATTAATGGGAAGGTTATTATGACAGCACAGATGATATTTGGAAAGCAGATTGGAAAAAGAGGTTCATGAACAAAAGTGGTCAACCATATTTTTTCTTTAAATATAATAAAATAAATGGGGAAAAAATGAAAATAAATAAAAGCACAGAGAGAGATACATTATTGGCTTAATTAGCAGGATTTTAGACAGCCATATGTTGTTACATTTATTTCTGAATTATTACCAACAATTATGAATTATTAATGTCTGGTGCTCTGAAATTACAGTTCAGCCTTTAAGTTCTATCTCTTTAAAAGAGACTTGCTGATGATAATCCGCTCTGCAAAACTAACGGAATGCATAGTTGATATAAAAAAAACTGGATGACTAGTAATTTCTTACTGCTAAATTCTGAAAAAAAAAAAACAGAGGTGTTAATAATAGGGCCTAAAACCTCCGCATGTAATGACCTAGAACACTGTTTAACACACGATGGTTGCTCTGTCAGTTTTTATCATCAGTTACGTAGGAACGTAGGTGTGCTATTTGATAGCGATCTTCCCTTCAAAAGCCACATTTCTAGCATTTGTAAAACCACATTATCATGCGTTCATGACCTCAAGGATAGATTATTGTAATGCTTTATTGGGTGGTTGTTCTGCATGCTTAATAAACAAACTCCAGCTGGTCCAAAATGCAGCAGCTAGAGTTCTTACTAGAACCAGGAAGTATGACCATATTAGCCCGGTTCCGTCAACACTGCACTGGCTCCATATTAAACATTGTATAGATTTCAAAATCTTGCTAATTACTTATAAAGCTCTGCATGGTTTAGCTCCTGAGTACTTGAGTGAGCTCTTATTGCATTACAGTCCTTCATGCCCGCTGCATTCTCAAAACTCTGGCCATTTGATAATACCTAACAGCAAAATCAACTGCGGGTGGCAGATCCTTTTACGATTTAGTGGCCAAACTCTAGAACAATCTACCTAACTTTGTTCGGGAGGCAGACACAGTCTGTCAGTTTAAATCTAGATTAAAGACCCATCTCTTTAACCTGGCTTACACATAACACACTAACACATTTATATTATTGAAATCCATTAAAGGATTGTTAAAGGGTTAGTTCACCCCAAATGAGTTACCTCTTCCTCCATTTTGGAGAGTACCCAAGAGCGTAATCGACGGAATCTGTGTTGTTTACGTTCGGAGGAGAAAACGTGTGCATGAACGTAATCTGCGTAATCAGCGTTGTTTATGCTTAGGGGAAAGCGTGCATATGTGTTGTGATACTCTAAAATGGCGGAAGACGTAACTCGGGGGAGAAGAATTGTTGAATAAATTGTTATTTTTGTTTTCTTTGCGCTCAAAAAGTATTCTCGCAGCTTCGCAAAACTGAAGTTGAGCCACTGATGTCACATGGACTGTTTTACCGATGTCCTTACTCCATTTCTGGACCTGGGAACATTACAGTTGTGTTGCTGTCTATGCAGGGTCTGAGAGCTCTCACATTTCATCAAAAATATCTTAATTTGTGTTCCGAAGATGAACGAAGGTCTTACGGGTTTGGAACGACATGAGGGTCAGTAATTAATGACAGAATTTTCATTTTTGGGTGAACTATCCCTTTAAGATGCATTAATTAGGTCAACCGGAACCAGGAACCAGTCCAGATGGTGTAGCAGCACTTAAGAGACAACCCCTAAAGCCCTGAATGTCAGTGGAGATGATGTCAACTAGATGTGCCCCAGAGACAGATCCCCAGCGAAGACCACGTCACCTAGATGGCCATCGGGACAAGACGGTCATATGATGTTGCTAAAAAGAACATTATGTTGTGTATTTGGTGTAATGCAATGTGTTTATGCGGTTTAAGGTTCATAAAACACTTTATTTTCCATATAATGTACATTATTGCTTCTCCTCTATGCCCCGCCTTTCTGCAAACCATTACAAACGAGGCATGGTGTGGTTGACTCTTAACTTTTATAAAGAATATCTCTTTGGATTTGAGACTTTATAAAGCTAACTTTAGCGGAAAAATGGAGACTAATAAACCTCTACTTGGAGTCGGCTACTTGGAGCAAACGGTAAAGCTGGAATTGCGACATTTTCACTTGTAAATAGGGGAAAAATAATGAAATAAATTAAACAAGATTAAACAAATTAAACAAGATTTTTGAAATTAACTGACTGCTCCTTTATCACTGCTTTCTTAAGACATTATGAAATAATTATTCCTGTTCCACTCCTGAATCTGACAGTGAGACCCTCCAGTAAGTTTGGAAGCCATCTGATTTTTTATTTTTTTTTATTGAGACATTTCAATCTGTTTTTAAGGAAAATACTTTTTAGAAGTCTTCAAGTGCCTTACATTAAGTCAAGTCAAGTAACCTTTATTTCTATAGCGATTTGTAAAGCAGCTTCAAGCTGCAAAGCATTGCTAAAAGACAATACTGTAATTATTTAGCTCTAATGTAACTTCTATGTTGCCCTATTCGGGGGTCTGTGGCTTTTATCACAGTCAAATATACAACCACCACCCAAAAATAAATAAGTAAGTAATTAAGTAAGTAAATAAGTAAATATATATATTTACTTACTTACTTATTTATTTTATATATATATATATATTGGTGGGGACCCCCCATAAGATTTGATTCAATACGAGCACTGAAACTGATTATTTATTTTCAATGTGAATGTCTCGGTAAAGCATCATTTGTTTGTTTGGTACATTTCACTGCAGATTCTTTGGTAAATCAGTCACAATTCAGTTTAAGCTTTGCTTGACTTTTACTGTAAGATATGGATCTGACAGCAATGCCACAACATTTACTGTAAGCAACAGTACAGCTGCCACGGTATACTAACCTTTTTATAATCGTCTGACAAACTGTAACTGAATTCAATACGCTTTACTGTTTAACACAACAAACGGCCAAGCAAGCGCACAAAACTGACAAGGTGCGCAATACAGCATGAGACCAAGTAAACAAAACAACCATTTCCTAGCAACGACAACTGAGCTAAAAACTAATGAGACAAGAAATAAATACACTTACAGTACACACTGCTTTCAACTTCCTGATTGACTGCTTCTCTCAAGGAGTACCGGGTCATTCCATGTCAAATCAACCAAATCTCAGAAACTTCCCCGGCTCAAATTTCTAATTTTGTCAATTTTTTTTTTTTTCTGAAGAAAGATAAACATGTATAGTGATGAAAGCCAAAATATTAAATGTCATGGATGTATATTTTCTGTTTAATCCACTATTTTGTAGCGGGGGGGGGCAAAATGATTCAAAGATTGCTAAAGTCAACAGATTTTACTAATAGATCTACCAATCTCTGTGTAAAAATAACAATGATGTTGCCATCTTTCTAAAGTCATTTTTACCCTCCTGTAATCTGGCTCCGAATCTCAGGTGAAAATTGTCATTTTGACCCCCCCCCCGGGGACCTCTGGTTTATTTGACTCGGAATTACCCTATTTCTTTAGACCGTTCAAGTTTTTTTTCTGGTGCTTGAACACGCTTTACTGTTTAACACAAAAAAGGGCCAAGCAAGCACATTAAACTGGCAAGGTACACGATACAGCACGAGACCAAATGCAACTTCAGCATGTCTCACAATTTCTGACATATAATGATCCATGTACAGTTTAGCCACTCTTTGTCTCAAAATCATTTATCCTTTATAACGATAATGGCTGTCAATGGCTACTCATCTATGCAACTTTTCATGCGATGGGAGTGATCTAAATATAATGCTATAATCAACAATTTTTAGTTTATCTCGACAGCTGTTATAGTGAAAATGCAGTAACAGTTTTCAAAAGAGTTCCACATATAATGCTCATTTCATTTGCAAACATGTTACCCAGTCATAGCAGTGGACTTCATATTGTCTTCAAGGAGACATGACCTTTTAAATAGGGCATTCAAATCAGAATCAGAGGGCTAAAATCAGAGTGTTAGAATCATAAAATGTTCAGTCAATGTACTGTTAGGAGTAACTGAATAACTCGGGATATTGCTTTATTTTGCGTCAGAGGAAGTGTCAGGCACGTTTATAAACCTTAATAACTGAAGTAATTTTTGGATTAGTGCGTACTGGAGACGCGAACCGTTTCAAACGATTCTCTTAACTTTTATAAAGAATATCTCTTTGGATTTGAGACTTTAGTCTTTGCAACTTTACAGATCTTCTTTATGCACCAAGAGCTTGTAACACTCCAAACAGAAAGGCAAAATTGAAATCGCATCATATGACCCCTTTAATAAATTATGACATTTTTTTATGTAAAAATCCTACTAACATTATAAGTGCACCTCAGGAAATTTGATAAAATTATATATTTAAAAAATATAAGTTCAATAAGCAATTTAGATATGGCATCTGCTTAACACCAGGAATCCAATATGAGTAAGCTCAGAGTACACCAAGACATTTATATAGTCATCTATAAAGAACACAGTTGTAAATAGAGTGTATACAAAGTATACAGTATGTATAATGAATACATGCTAATCCACCAACAAAATCTGGTCTTAATGCATGTGAATACAAACACGCTGCATAAACAAACTACACACATTTTTACAAGTAAATGCGTTCTGTTTGGGCATCTCATTATATCTGCATACTGCAAAGTGTGCCGAGGAAAACCAAAGGAACTAGAAGCATTCTTTCATTTAAACAACAACTACCCTTCTAGCCAGAAGACATGAAAACCAAAAGGTCTTATAAATAAAACAACACTTGATTTTAGTGGAAAAACAAACCTGAAATATGCAACAAGGTTGGACTGCAGTTAAGTGTACTTTCCGAAGGCTCTTAGATGAAATGTGAAGTGTTTGGCCATTGACTGTCATTGCACTGTCTATGATTAACTGTTTGAAATTCATTCCACATGTCTCAACAATAAAGATATGTTTAGCAGTCCCCAGAACTGATGGTGGTTTATGGTAGTAGCGAAAAACACCATCTGTGCCTCTCAAAAAAAAAAAACGGAGATATGGAGCTCTTACACACGACAGGCTCATCTTGTAACCAAATGATTTGGATTTGTCACACTTATAATTTACCCTTTGTACTGATGATGAATTTGTACATCTGTGCGGGTTAAAATAGGAAAGAGATAGCACTGGAATTTCCACTGCTCAAGGACCCAAAGATCACATACTGTACGCTGATGACAGTATTTTAAAACTCCTCAGAGACACACAAAACAACTTTGGTGACAAGTCAGATCAAACAAAAAAGATCTCACAACTTGTCACCATTCATATCTGAAGATATTTTTCTCTTATAACTTTGAACCGACCACCCGTAAACTTCACCATCCAAAACATTTGGTATGTGATATGTGTTTGCAAATCATATTTCTGTGAAACAGGATTTACTGTACGAGGTAACAAAATAATATGGTTTCATGTGATACCGGGGCTTCAAACTGGCAAACTGTTACATGCAATAGTAGTGCTGATGCACAGACATTCATAAACTAAACTTTTTTTTTTTTTTTAGTTGACATCAAACATTTGCTAGCCATTTTACTTCCGCGTTCAGTTTTCATAGAAATACAAATGAGTTTACAGTTCTAAGATTAACTCAATTAACAATGATTTTAACTATCAAGATTTGATTGCATTGTAAAATGTCATATATTTCCATTTCTAGACATAAATAAAATAATGTATAATTGGTCATTTATTTTTTCACCCCATAGTAGTAGTAATAATAATAATAATAATAATAATAACAATAATAATAATAAAGTTAGTTAATTTAAAAAGTATAAATTAATACCTTAATACCGTATGTTTCAAAACAAAACTTTACAAAACATTTTGTTAATTAAATATTACATAGTGGAATAATGTGCACCAAAAAATCATTCACAATAAAAAAAAATGCATATTAAGAAAGTTAAGCAGGTCAGTTTTGGTTCATGTCAACTTCAAACACTCATTACCATAATAATAAAATGTTGTAAAGATTTGAGATTTGCTGAAGCCGTTTAAAGCCAGTTCAGACTTTATGGAGTTAATTTGGTGTGATGATGCAGAGAACAACAGGCCTTTGGTCCTTTGTCATGCTTTGAGGATGCTTAATTCAGAAGGCCTCGAAACCACAAAGGCCCACAGCTAGAACCATCTGGAATGTTCTACAGGGGACAGTTTCTAAGAGACAAATACCAAAGCAACTCTAAACATCCCATACAGATTGAAAAACAACCTTGAGCATTGTAAACAGGATGAAATGCAGGTTTAAACCCTGATCATTGATGTTATCTCACCGCAATAAATGGTAAAACTGCCTTTCATCACATAAAGATTGTTTTTAATCTTTGTATCGTGCAACTGCTGTTCCACACGTCAACAAAATGCAATTACGCATGCCTGCGGTCAGCTTTCCAAAAAATATAAATGAAAATGAAAGCAAGAGAGGGTGAGTTTACAGCTCTTATGGTAGACTGTTCATTTCAGCTTCTTATTTTTGAAAATGACTCAAAGATGACTCATGATGATTCAGTTTTCAAGTGGAAAATGAGGCTTTTACCAAATTATGTTAGCCTGCGTCATTTGCAATGGGAAAAAACTTCAAAATGCTTTCAGAATCTTGTCAAAGGCAGGAAGAAATGATAGCGAGCTTATCCTCGCAACTCAGTTCTAGGTCTGTGAAGCTGAAGGCGGGAACTTCGACTAATTGGTCTGTTTCTGCTTTGCCACCCGTTGTGATCGCTTTGAGTTCCCCAAGTCTGTGTTTATCGTTCACAGATTCTGCATAGCTGGTTTGTGTAAACATCTTAAATGGTTTTTAAATGTCATGCCAGTCATCGAGAAGATTTGGACGAACGGGGTCGTTTTATGGGATGAATCATTCTAGTGATATATTTCTTTATGTCTTTGTGGTAAGATATTGGTTAAAACACTAAGGCTATGAAAACTAAACTCCCGCTGTTCAGTTTTCCTTTTAATGTGTTTAGTCTCCACAGGAGTAAAACCCTAAAAATCACAATTTATTTTCTTGACAACAAACAAAATATTTCCTCTCCACTCCTACTTTCAATCTCGTACTGTGACATTCACACGCTTACCGCTGCTCCACCACTTTTTGCCATTAATGATAAAATGGTCTTTGTCTTTGTGAAGGGTGCACTCCATGTTTGTGGCATCACTTGAAGCAACATCCGGCTCTAGAATAGAGAAAAACAGACAGAGTACTAGGATCAGTGATGAAAATCATTTTAGAAAAAAAGCAGTCAATGAATTTTAAAAATAACAATATTTATTTTTCCTTTTCTTTATTGTGGACACTATTGTCATTGATCCACAAACAAACATTACCACTGTAGTCTGGTTCATGAACAAATGGCTAACATGAGGAAGTCTTTTTAATCAACTGGTCAAAAAGACTGAAACTCACAAATTACTTATTGAATATCTATATGACAATATGTTATTGAAGATTCACAAAAGAGTACTTCTTTGCTACTAAGTGTACTAAATGGCCAAGGTCGGCTTATTGGCCCACTAGGGGGGGGGCTCAAAATTTATTTAAAAGATTTAAAAGTAGACGAAAAAAAAAAAAAATCAAGAACTTTATTTATTTTAATTCACCCCCTCAACCATCTTGGAAAACCTGGATATATGAGGGACTTCTAGAAAAATTATGTAAATTTTTAAGATCCTAAAATCCAATGCCATTTTTATAATGAATATGTATTTTGTCTAGTTAAGCCAAGCTCTAAAACATTTTATCATGTCTTTGTAAATTGAAGGGGGGGGGGCTTTAAGTGTTTTTGTGGACAATAAGGGAACCTTGGAGACAAAAAGACTGGGAACCACTGCACTAGAGGATAATATCTGGTGGTTAACAACAGAGTGACAAAACATAAACAGAGAGACTGGCTGTCAAGGTGGAAATGATAACCTAGTGTAGATATTTTATATGACATGTGATATTTGTTACACAATCATGAATAAGAATTACAGCTATTGACTGTAGTATGACAGCTAAAACGACACACATGCACACACACAGGGAGAAATAATGGGGAAAATTGTCATACATCAACACATCTGAAAACTCTGGGGGCATTACAGCACCATCTGTATATGTTGAGAAACTTGATGCCTCTTTAATCACTATTACACATGTGCTCACACAATCTATAGTCATCTTTTGGCTTGCTCAATTAGCAAAAGAATCAAAATCACTGTTGATCTAATCGACCAACTATTTTTCTCCTTGTTTACTCATTGAACACAGATCTCATTATCAACTTAATTATAAATCCTCCTTTTAAGTCAAGTGAGTACTAATGAACACAATGTCTAATGTCACATTAGAGAGGCTTGAGTTTGTCCAAGTTTTAAAACTGTGTCTAGACAACTATGTTCTGTTCCAATATGTTACGCTCTGTCCAGCTGTTTAATGAATATGAAAACATCCCAAAGACATATGTCCACCAAAGCAACATGTCCAATCGGATCTACGAACCTGAAACCAGCCTAATTATACAAGGTTTTCTTTAGACTGAATAGTCAATTAATAAATTTTACACATTACCTGTCATACAGAAGCATGATCGTATGTCTCCTCTTAGTAACGGCTCCAGCCAGAGCCTCTTCTGTTCCTCAGTGCCAAACAGGTGCAGAACTTCCATATTGCCTGTGTCTGTTAGAGAGTTACACAATGAAATCAAAATTGAGAATTCTTATATTTTTCTGGAATGTTGCAGCGTTTGTTATAAATGGTTTATTTGTGCACATCATCATTTTAATTACTCTCATAATAATGAACGTCCTATATGCAGTCAGGCGGGTCAATAATCCCTTCCCTCCAACAACCTGTCACTCACATGAAATTGCAGCAATCAGCAAATCAAAACGATTCAAAGATCAAATCCCGATGGACAAATTCAAGTCCTGCCCTACTTTTTTTTTTTCCGAGAAGCCGTTTCACTCTGCCATGTCACATAAGGGAAAAATTTTACATATAAGAAGAAGAAGAATTTTACATATTAGTGCTATTTAAACCATTCATACTTTCTATACAATGCTGACGTGTAAAACTTGACAAATCCTACTGCATATACAGATGTAGTGTTGATAACGATTTTTTGTTGTAAACATTAGTATTTCTACATAACACAAACTCATGACATATAACTTACAATAAATATGGCAGAATCACATTCTCTAAAAAAAAACGAATTTTCAGTAATTATAGTTGTAAATCTGCGTATAATTCATGTTGTTTTATCATTCTGCAGTATAAAACCCTAAGTATGAGTGTACCTTAAAGCCATAATCTAAAAGCTCCATAAAAACAGTAACATTTCTGACTTATGAAGAAACACACACCCACCTGGGGCCTGGCAGTTGAAGACTTCGGGGGAGTAGAAGCAGTGTCCGGTCTCCTCTGCGATATGAGCATAATCCAGCTGAGAGAGGCCACTCTCAGCCGGAAGAAACAAATTCCACAGGCCTGCAGCTCGAGCTTTTGCCTGCTCACAAGGACTTCATTAATACATACAAAGAACATCCTCCCAAATACAGTTCAATCAGATGCATTATTGTCTGTTCAAGTTTTGAGTTTGAATAATTTTCTTACATTTTGTTCACCAAGACTAATTTATTTAAAAACACAGTAAAAATGTGAATAATGTGAAATTGTATCATTATTTAAAATAACTGTTTTTCATGTTTAATTTATTTTAATATTTTTGTGGAAACCATGAGTTCTTTCAGGATAAATATTAAATTCAAAACAACATTTATTTGAAATAAAAATAGAAATCACTTTTGATCAACTTAAGGAATCCTTGATGAAAAACTAGTAATTCATTTATTTAACTATTTTAAATCTTACTAATATGACATGATATGATGGTACTATATGTAAATAATGCATGATTGTATGTATCATCACCTTCAACTCCTCTATCACAGCAGGTGTGTGCCATCTCTCAGGTGTGTCTTTGTGCTTGGCGTAGTACTCTTTTACTTCCTAAAAACATAATGAAAT
>NW_015662585.1:63600-74647 GCF_001515625.1 Sinocyclocheilus rhinocerous | reverse complement strand
GGGGGGGGGGTGTTCATAGTAATCTTTTTAAATCATTATAATGATTTAATCATTATTTAGTATTTTTTTAGTTTTATTTACCTTTTACTTTTAATTATTTATAATTTATAGTATTTATTATTTTATATCTTTATCTTTATGTACTCAAACAGAGTGTCCAACAGGGATGACGGCAGTGCTGACCTGTTGGGCAGGAAGTACATGCTTTCTCATGAACTCTTTCACATGCTGAAGGACAGCCTGACCTTTGGGTGACAGCATGAACAGCTCTTTAGAGATCGGCATAGCTAACGTGGAGCTGCAGATAGAAAATGCATCCTTTATAAACTATTATCAACATTTATAATTACATATAATTACAATTTTAAACCACATACCCTGACAATAAAAATACAAACAATAATTATATACCCTGCTTACATGGAAACACCTTTAATTACATATTCTGATTCTAAGGAAACAACTTCAAAATAAGCCACAAAAATACAACCAAAACACAGATTGCTCATTAAACAAAACTTGCTAATAAGGAAATATATCCTTAAAATGTATTTTTGGACACTGAAAACCTGAAAATAATCATTAACAAATGATCTGTCGTGCAGGTATTTACTCTAATGTGCATGTAGAGTTGAGATTGTGATTTTGTACCTAAGGGCGATCTGTAAACCCAGCTCAGCTAAGGGCTCCACACTCTCTTCAAACTCAGCTGCGTTAAGAGAACTGGCATTGCCCAACAAATGCCTTGCATGTATCCCCTAAAATGGGGAAAGAAAAATTACTTAGTAAGTTTAGACCCTGTGTGCTTTCCTGACACAGAGGAAATAGTGTCACTTTCCCTGTGTGTATAGCAGTGTGTTTCAAAAAACAAAATTAACACAAGGTTTACCAATCATTTGCTACCTTGAACAACACAATTGGCATTCTGGGAGTAAAATTATCAGCCTTCAATTAATATGTTTATTAAAATACACTTCTCTCATTTTGTTACATGGTTGAGGGATACTTGAATCTGACTTGTCTTTAATGCAGAAAAATATATTTGTATAATGCCCGTTAACTAAATTAAGTATAATTAACTGTTGTCCCAAACAATCAATTTCCTACTTACACTAGCCAAGCATTCAAAAGTTTGGGGTTGGTAAAATTTAATGTTTTTGAAAGAAGTTTTTTAAACAAAATTACAATTTAAAATAACTGTTTATAATTTTTATATATATTTAAACTGTAATTTATTCCTGTGATGGCAAATATGAATGTCTTTACTGTCACTCGTGATCAATTTAATACATCCTTACTGAATAAAAGCATTAATTTATTTTTAAAAAACTTCCTGACCCCAAATTGTTGAATGATATATAGTTGTGCTTAGTTTCATGTCTCTCTTAGCACTCAACTCTCTTTTTCTCAAATAATGAATACTTCAACATACAATGATATTTAATGTCAATTAATTTAATAATTTGATAAGAACTCATGTAATAATCTTGGATAAATATAGCTATAATAGCTTTAACTGTCATTTTGTGAAATAAAAAACTGCCCCTTTGCAGCAGGTGAATTTACCTTCTCCATATCAGTGAATGTCTTTATCTGATTGGCACAGTTTAACTTTGTTTTAACCACAATGGCTTGGCATGGTAAGCATTAACTTTTAAACTCAATACCTGTGCAATTGCAGCCATTTTGAAAATAGCCATGGCAATGAAGAAGTTTTGCTGGGGAAGAGAGTTTGGGATGCCTCGACAATGGCAGTAAATGGAGATAAGGTCATCTGGAGAGGGAATTCCTGTTCAAAAGCAATGTATGGATTAATACATGAAATATAGAGAGATAATAAAAGGATATATTAGAGGCAAGGACAAATTAAGAAAATGCCAGTACTGGCAAAAATGAAAAATCCTAACAATTACAATAGGGTTTCAGCACTGCGTGCTTGAACCCCTAAAAATCCTAACAATTACAATAGGGTTTCAGCACTACGTGCTTGAACCCCTAATTTAAAAAAATAATAATAAATGAGAGAGAGAGAGAGAGATGCCCCACCTTTCACTCCTGTGACTCCACCCATTGTGCTGATGACTTTGTAGTGACTTGGCCAGTAGTGTGGCATGAGAAAGTAGGCCAAGTCTGCTATTGGCTGTCCGGTAGTGGACAGTTCCCAGTCCAGTACAGCCAATACACGAGCCTGCAGAGAGACCATAAAGCTTTCAGGAGACCCAGATCCAGTAAAATTTCTTCTCAAATAACAAAAAGTTTGAATTAATGTATGGGAGGAACTGAGTTTTTGATATGACTGACAGAAACACACATTGGTATATCAATTACCAATCACTTCACACAATCACACAATTATGTGGGAAAGTAGAGTTTTAATAGGCTCATTAAGAACATTCTGCTCAAAGATGTGACATTATAATTGGAGGTTAATTAAAGACTTGCTCTGCCAGTCAGTTTTGATTCACTTGATCTTTACAATTCTCTTTGTAATAAATCATTTACTGACGGGAAGCTGGAAAAGTCTTAAGTCTCTGATTGAATCCATAAAGGTAACACCACTGTAATCGTTAAACATTTTCTCTTTGAAAAGGGGTAGTTCCCTAAAAAATGAAAATTAAGCCACCATTTACTCCCCCTTGTGTTCTTCTAATGCCATATGCCCTTCTTTCTTTTTCAGAGCACAAAATAAGAAATTTAAAGAAATGTCCCACTTGTGCTTGTTCATATAATGACAGTGAATAGCAACCAGCTATTAAAAGACACAAAAGTATCACAGAATAGTCCCATGCGACACATGTCTTATACTTTAAGTACTGTGTGGGTTTTGTACCGCTAATGTGTTATTTAACGAAATTCCTGACCTTGGACATTGGTTTCTATGCATGACTGTGCAAACATGAGACTTTATTAGCACAGCAGTTCACTCCAACTCGCCCAGAAAAGCACACAAGCTGCAAGAAATCAAGATTACTTGATACTTTTGCATCTTTTGTTGATAGCTTGTTGCCGGTCTCTTTTCACTGCCATAATATGGATGAGCATGAGCGGGACATTTCTTTAAGTTTCTCTTTTTGTGGTCTGAAAAAGAAAGAAGGGCATACGGCATTAGAACAGCAGAAGGGAGATCTCGTTAATCCCGTTAAAGTTAGTTACGAAGATTCTATGGAGGAATTTCCATACTTTATATTGTGTTCTACAAATGTTTATACATTTTCAAAAAAGACTTTAAAGAAACTAATACTTTCATTCAGTAAGGACACATTCAAATGATCAACTACAAAAGATTTCTAAATTAAATTTTAAATTATACTGAAGAATCCTGAAAAAATGTAGCATGTGACACTAAAGATTGGAGTAATGACTGCTGAAAATCCAACTTTGCCATCACAGGGATAAAAATTTTTTTTTCAAATATTAAAATAGTTTTAAATTGTAATAATATTTCACAATATTATATCTTGTCTCTCTTTTTTTTTCAAATAAATGCAGCTTTGGTGAAACATTAAGAAAAACAAAACATTAAGAAAACTTTTGAATGATTTTAAATGCATATGCATCAAGTATCAGTACCTCTGTAGGGTGGAATATCAGGTTGTCAATTCGGAAATCGCCATGAACAAGGGACACTTCATTGTCATTGGTTGGCAGGTTGCGGCTTAGCCAATCAGAAAGTTTATCCATGGCTGGTATCTCTTTGTGGGCAGAGGCTTTGTACTGCTTTGTCCATGTGGAGACCTGGAAGAAAAAAAAGTTTTGTTTTTTTTGATGAGTGAAAAGATGACCGTAGCTTTAAAGAATAATAAGAATTAAAATACTGATTTCAAATCAATACCTCATTGATGATTTTATCATCTCACCTGTCTTTTACAATAACCTGTTCCCTTCCCATATCCCAAGAGTTCAAGTGTACGGACATCTAGGGAGTGAAGTTTGGCTAGCGTCTCCACTGCAGCCACATACAGAGCTGTCCGCTCTGCCGCACTGACCCCTGGGAGCCTCAAGTCCCTGAATATACGTCCCTGATTTGCAGATGTACATTTACAGCATATCATCATCCTTCAAAGAATCCCACCATTCATAAACAATTGATAACTAAACGGACTGATAAGTGGGGTGAAAAAAACAACAACCTTGCCTGCCCCTTTCTGGCCAAGTGTGTAATTTTAACTGCTTGAGCTAGAGCTGTTACTTTGCATCTCAAAGAGAATTACAATCTTGAAATAAACTTGCCTGTTTGGCTATATTTAACTCAAATATGGTTCAATGTAGAAATAATATGAATTAATTTATTATTTATTATGAATGAAATTTGAATGAAGTTAACATTTACTGGCTATGAGTACCTGTACATGTTCCATGATGTAAAACTCTGTGCCAATGACATGAGTGTCTGTGCAGTACAGCACAGGATGAGGAACCGGAAAGCCAACAGAATACAGAGCCTTTTGAACAGCATACTCTCTATCTATCTGCAGGCACAAAATGTCTCAGGTTACTCAATATAACCATGGTTCCCTGAGAGAAGAAAATGAGACATCCCTTTCTCTGGAAAGAATGAATCAAGCTATTGCATCGCAATATCCAATGCCGCTTGAGAGCAAGGCGGTGTCAGCCACTGTATAACTCTGTGTGGAGCACCATTGCCTCAGAATCTTTCAACTAAGCAAGAGCTTCCTCATAAATACTCTGGGGAGCTGGGGAAATCTAAATATGAGTTGATACAGGAGTCAAGCAGTAGTCACATGCTGCAGTAGATGAATACATGAATCTCAGGCGAGCACTAAGCTCACCATTAGGGGCTTTCGCACCGGGTAGTTATAAGAACATAGTTATAGGAACTAGCCACCAAGCCGGTTCCCCGAGAAATGAATGTTCCCCTAGGGCCATTTTCCTGGTTGCATTCGTAAGCCGGCCGACAGTGACACCATTAAAGCTAGGAGAAAACTCAGATGCGCTGCAACGGCAGCAAGCCAATAGGGCTGGGCAATATAGCAAAAAAATTATCACAATAAAATTTTTCATATCAGTTGATAACGATAATTATCACGATAAATGTCAAATCTTTATTTCTTTAAGTTTAAAGGCAGATTTCTTCTCGAGTGGAAGTTGAAGAAACCAGATAGTTAACTGTGGTTTTAAACTATGAGTCAGTGACTTCCTTGCTGTAAATAGTCTTGTAGTATTACGTCTCTGTAATTTGTGTAAAAGGTTACGTCAGCTTTTAGTTTTCTCTGCAGCTTCTCAAACCTTTTCTATATAGCCACCCTGAAGCTGTTTGGTAGTTCTGGTATATTTGGTTTCCAGAGTAACTCTGCCTGATAATATCCATCCTTAAAAGTTACGGTTACACTTTATTTTGATAGTCCACTTTAGACATTCTACTAACTATAAGTAATTTTGCAAATACATGTTAATTAATTCTCATTAATTTGCAACTACATGTCTACTAACTCTCAGAGTAGACTGTTAGGTTAGGTTTAGGGTTAATAGAATAAGTTGACACAGTCAGTATGTTATATGTTGTGGACCCATTAAAATAAAGTGTTAGAAGATATTAAGCAGACAGTCTACTAATACTCTATTGACTACTAGTTGACATGTAGTTGCAAAGTTACTTACTGTTAGTAGAATGTCTAAAGTGGACTATCAAAATAAAGTGTTACCAAAGTTACTGTCCGTGTTGTACAGCTTCTTTTTCTTCTGGACTTCCAGCTGTCTTGTTCAGTGTGCCCAAAGTCTCTATTTCCCTAAAGGCACACAACTGTTTTGAAATATGTACATCTTCTTCTAAACAGATTTGCATGCATGTTGTGTCTGTTACACTAGACATGAGAATTGGTCCTTGTTTAGCCCATCCAAAAATACTTTCCAGGGCTACAAGAGATTTGGTTAATCTCTCTACCCTACCTAATACCACTTGCCAGTAGTAGTCTGCTCCTATTAACACTGAACTCTCAGAATCATTAGTGAGCTAAAAGAAAAATTCAGCGAATTGCAGACCCTTAGCTTCGAACTTCTTTTGCACATGTTCTCCAGGAACTTTCATATAAGCAGTACAGACTTGAGGAGTTCCAATTGCTGCCATTTCTGTTCTTTCATTTGTGTTCCATATACTTCCAAGTGTCAACTTCATGACATTCACTGTAATCACTGACACTCAGCTCCGAAACTGTGAAGATCCAGCTTCTCTCTATTTAGCACTGGTAATGCTAGTGTTTTTTACCAAAATCTCTTGCACAAAGCTTCTTTGGCTGCCTCCATCAAACAAGCAACATACTCATTTTCTACCTGCCAGACCCTCTATCCACACTTTAACTGTTTGAAGCAGTACAATCGTTTTGCCCATCAGCCTTTGGTTTCACAGTGCTTGACTCCGAGGACACAATAGCTTCAGAGCTAGCGTTAGTATCTTCCACACCTTTATTGTTAACATCAGGCTGCTTGTCATTTCGCTCACAGATTGACAGGTGATGCTTACGTCCGAACTTAAAGCAGGAAATTCCCTTTATCCTACAGAACTTTGCTATATTTTTAGGTTCCAAACAAGCAAAACATTTTCCCAATTATTTCAGCTTATCTTCTTAAGCAGACACTGAATATTCAGAGCAATTTTCAGGATTATGATTCAGATTTTCACAATATACACAAGCCTTGCGGTGTGCAGGGCAGCTGCAGAAGACATTTTCAGATTCAACGGTCTGTTTCAATGGTCTGGCTTTCTAAAAGTTGCAGTGCTTTTTCTCTTTTTTTGCACTTATGCTTTTTCTAGCTATCTCCCTCTCCAAATCGTCCATGGGGCTTTAGTTTTTAATGCTTTGGTCAAGATCCACTAAACTTTCCTCCTTCGTAAATAACATTGATAGCAACTCAGGCAACTTAGCACAGTCTGGTTCTTCTTTACCATTCTCCTCTTCCAACTGAGTCAGCAGCTTCGTTGTCGAGTTGCAGATTATTCTTTTTCATCCACTCTGTTTGTCCATCTTCATTCAACTCCCTTTCAATTCCAACTTCCATCTAACTCTGGGATTCTTATTCCGCAACGCTATCCTTTGACGCTATCCTGGGCACCAAAAAATGTTAGTGAAAGTTCTAGGAATTGAGAAGCTTACACGGATGTCATATTTTTAGTTTGTTTACTTCAGAAAAAAAGAAAAACAGTGATGGGAGGACATGACAAGGCTAAATCAATAAAAGGTTATCAGCACACGTAGTATGTACTTCAAGTATGCAGGGATGGGATATATATATATATAAATATCTTTGCAGTATTTTAAGATAAACGTAAACATGAAATTAATGACGTGATTTTTTAGATTTAGCATCACATGTGCCAAAATCCCTTTAAGGCAAGTCATTTCACTCGGCGGCCATTAAAAAAAATTAACTCAGCAGCCATCTTTGAAATACCTCTCAGGCATGACCAGTCCTAAGCGCACATCTCAAGAACGCTGACTATTTCTATAGCAACCGGGACTTCTAATGGCAGCTGCAGTGATGCGATGACTTTGCAGATTAGCGATTGGCTTCATTAGCGGTTTCATTGCGTTTTGGCAAATCAACATTATATCGAACATAATAGATATGTAATCGTAATAGATATGTAATAGATAACAGAATGTTTGCACCTACATCACGGTTTGCTCAGTTACCCGGATGCACCCGGACATATTGGAGATACTCGGATGTAAACAACAGCATTGATTGCACGGTCAATGTACTACTGAAGACGTTGTTCTACTAATTTATGATGTCTAAACCACAGAAAAAAACATGTGTAAGCTGCTAAATCATATAGAGAAGACTTAGTAAGCAGAAAAGGGCGCAATATTTTGACAAAATAAAGTTAATTGCTAAGAGATAAAGATCTGTACAAACTGGCTCCTTTGGCTTCTAGAAAACAATAATAATAAATATAGCACCATTAACTAAGCAGGCAGTTGTGCCCTAATGGTTAGAGAGTCAGACTTGTAACCCGCATGTCACGGGTTCGAGTCTCAGTACCGGCTGGAATTGTAGGTGGGGGAGTGAATGTACAGTGCTCTCTTTGCTCATTTTCAGCTGCAAAAATCAGCAAAATTCCGTTCGGTTCAGTGGCATTGTTTATGTCAAGGGCGTAGGTTTGCTTTTGACATTGGTGGGGAAAAGCAGAGCAGATTGTGTGTTGATTGTGTGGAAGATTGTGTGTTGTGCATCTTCCAGCAAAATGTTTGTATTTCTGTCCGTATGATTTATATAGAGGGCTAATAATAGCCACAGATCATGCTTTCTTTTCCATTTGCTCAAACTCGACGCAAGTGAACTTTTATTTTAGCCGTTTTGGACTGCTGTCTTGAACTGGGTGCAATAGGCACCCAGTGTGACCTCAAATATATGGCTGTTAGGAATGTCGGCCAAATTTACTACGCCACCCCCACTTTCTGGGGTAAGGGACCCTAACAATGATATCTTTAACACAGGTAGTTCAAATAAATGAACTAGAAGCCAGAGTACAAAAGGTTAATACTTTATTAGAATGACAGATATAATCCTTTTCCATAGATAATGTTATTAAAATAATAACCGGGTTGACAGAAATGTTCCAAAAAAAAGGATGTAAATACAAAACTGAAATAAAGTAAACCAACTTAAATTAAACTATTAGATTACATTGTATAAAACCAATGATGAATATGATACCCAAGATAAGGCAAATCAACCCTGAATCATAGACTGGATAACACACCACATGGGAGGAAACAGAAACCCAAAATTATTCAAAACCACTCAAACCATACCTGAAACACAAACAAAATCACACAACCCAAAAATAAGACCTCCCATACCGTGGTACACCAATCAATAAAATAAAATTCACAACAAAATGAATATCATAAAATCACAAAAGTTATAATACCATGAAAACCCAATAAACTAAATATAAAGCAAACACCACAACTAACAAATAAATCTCAAATTTTAGTGGGAAAGAAACGTGAGTTGTTCTAAATGAGATGCTGCGCTTCTCGTCTGGTGTGCGACTGCGTCCGCCCATGTGTTAATTGTGCTTCCTTGAAGTACCAGTTTTCTAACGTATTTACTTTAACTTCTTAGGTAATATCAATGGTATGACATATTTCAGATGCATCCGAAATTACAAAAACATACATATATTTAATTGTTTGATAAAAATTATTGCTAGGGACAATTTGGTAATCGCTGGATATTGGTAGGGACATGTACCTAACGTCCCCCCCTAATTCTACGAGTCCCGCATGGAGGGTCTTGATTAGCATATCCTTTCAGAAACGGCAATCAGACTCCCCCAGTGCGTTTCTGCATTCTGCCCAAGCACAGCATGCACGCATCACGTGCGCCTGGGAGCTCAATGGGCCGTCACATAAGCGGCATTCCTTCTGCACAGTGTAAAAGTACTCAAAAATTATATTCAAGAGAAAGTACAGATACTCAATGAACTTTTTACTCAATTAAAAGTAAAAGTATTTGGCCAAAAACATACTTAGCTATAAAAAGTCAAAGTAAAAAAGTAAAACTTTAAACAGTACTTGAGTATTAAAAATGTTCAAGTACCCTAGCCAAAAAAAATTATAACAACAATAAAAAGGAGATTCTTGTTTTGTCATGATGAAATATCTCAATGCAAAGTGAAATTGCTTAAAAATAAACGAAATAAATGTTTTGTCAGACAGACAGGTTTGGTTAAAGGGAGAAAACAAAAAAACACAATGGCTGTAGGTCAATTAAATTAAAATGCAGCAAAGTGGAACACAAAAAATACAGCCCTTAGGGATACCCAATCCTTTACACCCTCATGCCATCCCATATGTGTCAGGAATATGGACCTGTTTTGTTGTGTTTTCCCTCCCCATGTGCTCCGTGACCCAGTTTCTCCCGTGCTTGATTGTGTTCATGTCATCCAGGTATGTCTTGTAATTACCCTCGTTACCCCATGTATCTTTGTCGGGTCTACAAACGTCATGTTCGTGTGTTACAGCCATTCCTAGTGTGGATTACCCCCTTGTTTTGGATTTATAAAAGATACATGTCTCCGTTGTTCTCTCTGACACAGAGTGTGACAGAAGACTCGACTGACAAAAAAGTAATACTGCGTGTTTCCCATCCGTTTTGTTTCCGCGTTTTGTTCAGTGTTTTGTTTACTGTTTGTTCCCCATTGATCTCTTCGACCCCTTTTCCCGTCCAGGATATCTCCTCCTCCTGCTGGAGCAGGGGGAGAGATCGCTCGAGGGCCATACCAGACTGTTTCTGGAAATCGGCCATCTAACCAGCTACCTGGACGATGCACTCTGCGCGTTCTATCACGCCAGCCTGAACCCTGCGTGCAGAGTGTCGTCGTCCAGAAATGGCCCTAGAGCGGATTTCGCCACCTTTGTGGAGTGGATACTGGCGAGAAATGGATCGCCGTTCACTGTCTGTCCCGAGGATGATCTTGCCAGTTCCACTCCTGACCCAGAGCCCAGCCCACCATCACCCCGCTGCGCGGAGCTTAAGCCTGAGCCCACCGATGATAGAGAGCCCGAACCCACCGCGACCGACGAGCCATCGCAGCAAGGAGCGACAGAGCTGAGGATCGCCGCAGCTGCTGATGATGTCAGTCCAGGTGTGAGAGCCTGCCGCGAGGGAGAATGCCGTGGACAGCGAGAGCGCGGAGAGGAGCTCCGCCACCTGCACCATGGCTGAGGGTGAGCTCAATGTGGATCTGGGATTCCTGGACTTAGAAGGAGAAGTTTTGGATGTATTTGCTGACCTGCACCCTCTCCTCCCTCCTTCGTCGAAGCCCTCTGTCAGTCCTACCCCCACGTTTAGCCCAGAGAGGGCTGTTATTCCCATGTCTGGCCTGCCGGTCGATTCACTCCCAAGCCCTATCTCAGCAGCTATCTCCTTCACCTCAGCCCAAAAGAGGAGAATGGGGAGGAAAAGACTGTTGGCTCTAGTCCCTGACCAGAGTCGAGAGATGGCTCGAGCCCCTGACCAGAGTCGAGAGAGGGCTTCTGTTCCTGAGTTCGGCCCAGAGAGGGCTTCTGTACCCGAG
>NW_015662585.1:55734-63517 GCF_001515625.1 Sinocyclocheilus rhinocerous | reverse complement strand
CCCGAGTCTAGCCCAGAGAGGGCTCCTGTTCCCACGTCCAGCCCAGAGAGGGCTGCGGTTCCCGCGTCCGGCCTAGAGAGGGCCTCAGATCCCGAGTCTAGTCCAGAGAGGGCTCCTGTTTCCACGTCCAGCCCAGAGAGGGCTGCGGTTCCCACGTATGGCCCAGGGAGGGCCACAGATCCCGAGTCTAGTCCAAGGAGGGCTCCCGTTTCCACATACAGCCCAGAGAGGGCTCGTGTCCCCAAGTCCAACACAGAGAGGGCTTCCGTTCCCAAGTTCGGCCCAGGGAGGGCTTCTGCTCCTGTTTACAGCCCTGGGAGCCCGGAGGCTCAGAATTGCCCACCAACCCTCCGCTCCTGCCTCCTCCACTGCTGTCGTCTGGCAGCCCCTCTGCTCACCCTCAGCCAGGCACGTGCAGAGGGGGGTGCGACGGGTGCTTGAGCACCTGCCCCTTTCCCCTTGATGCCCCAAGTGCCCTTTTGTCAAGGCAATTTTTTTTTTTTTGTAATTATTTTATTTACATTTTGTGAAGGCCTGCCCAATCTAACTATTAGAAAAATGAATGAATTATAATTTAGTCGTAAATAAAATTATCCACATGATGATGACCTTTCACCTGACGATCTCGTCAGGGATTATCCCTCATGTTCAGACACCTTTAATGTAGCGCACTACCAGGATACCTTCGAGTTCTCAGCGGAGCGGTGTGCTTGTATACTTATATTATTAAATTATTATTATTATACAAGAACTGCGTGAAGAGAGCATGCACAGCTGTTGTTTATATTGCTGTTTGTAGCCTGTGGAAGTAAGGTTAGCCTTTTTCAAAACTGTGTCACGGCATTTGCTGCTATCAATACAGAAGCATCCGTTTCGATACGTGTCTCAGCAAGGAGCACAGCCCTATTAAAAGCCGTGCTCCATGTGCCCCTTTTATACTTTGAGCACCTGCCCCTCCAAAGGTCTCTGCATGGCCCTACCCTCAGCCCACCATCTGTTCAGTGTGAGCACCGCAGGTCTGCCAGTCTCCATCGTCGGCGTGGCTGGAGAATCCCTTGCCTCCGCCTCCAGCCTCTGAGTCCCAGACTCCGCCTCGGCCCATTGACCCAGCGGCTCCTCCATGGCTCCTAGCTCCCTCCTCTCCGCCATGGCCTGGCAGTCCACTGGCTCCGCCGGGCTCCCTCGTCTCTCCGGCTCCGCCTTGGTCTGTCGTCGACCATCCGTCGCCTCGGGACTCCACTCCTCCGGCTGCGCCTCGTCCCTCCATTCCTCCGGCTCCGTCAGGCTCCTCCTTCCCTTCAGCTCCACCTTGGTCCTCTGTCGCTCCGGCTCCACCACGGCCTTCAGGATCCACGCCTCCGCCTCGGTCGCCTGAGCCACCTGTTCCGCCGTGGTCCTCCGGATCCTCCTCGTCACCCTGGCTCTTCGGCTCTCTGTCTCCGCCTCGGGCTCCTCTGCCTCCTGCTCCGTCGCCATCGGTCGGCCCCCTGGAGTCGTCAGCCCTTCCTCCACCATGGCTCCTCCCTCCGTCGGCTCCACCGTGGGTCGTCTATATTTTCAGCCGTAAGGCTGTGGCCTGGGTCCCACCTGGCTCCGCCTGCTCCAAGCCCCTCCTGTCTCCTCCCTGGCTCCTCCATCAACAAACAGTACTAGCATAACCTCTGATTATTGTTTGAGCGTTAACTAGATTGTTTGAGCTTTAACTAAGTTGTTACATTCAACTGCCTGATAAGAACATCACTAAACACGATTTATCATTTATTTAACATACAATGCTCATGAAAACATGGTTTGGAATTTTGGAATATTTAATACAAAAAAAAAGGCAGTCATCCCTACTTAAACATGAATTGTATTTAAATTCTCATCACTGACTCTATTTGCACTCAGCCATTTTGTGCATTCAGCCAATATAATACAGACATCTTTATCACGACAACAGATATATAAAAATGGACAAAAATAATGAGTAAACTTTTTGGGTGGAAAAACGCAACTTTGCTACCTTAGTATGCTTCCTCAGATTTGATGGTAAAGTTTTGATGCCAAAAATTTTGCTGATAAAAGTTATAACTGAAGCTGAAATCTGTGTGCGTGATGAGTGAAAACAACCTCATTCTTTTTTTGCACATCAAAAGCATTTTTGAGTTTCTCTTTACCATATTTTATGTGTATGAGATAAATAATGCAAAAAAATGCAAATGCAAAAAAATGTAACGAGTAATTCTTCAGTTCAGGGCTCGCAAAATTTCTAAATTCCTGGTAGCCCTTCGGGCATGTGCTCTTCAGATTTTGGTAGCCCGAAAATTAATTTAACTAGCCCAAATAAAAAAAATACCTTTTTTTTTTTTTAAATATAGAAAATCAGATAGGAGTTAAAATGTCAATCAAAAATATTTTCAATACACAAATATCAACAAATATGAAGGAAGGAATTTTATTTCACTATTTACAGGGTATCTGCAGAATTAAATCAAAAAAAAAAATTAAGGCAATTTATGACCCATTTTAAAACCACTTAAGCTCTGGGGCGTTTTTGTGTATTTTCGCCTAAATTTTCACATACCCAATTTAAAATGTTTACCCTACACACATACAATGGAGGAAATGAAAAAAATTGTGTCATTGTATAGAAAACCCTTTGAACTACAAAATATGATTGTAATTCTTCATAAATAACATAATATATATGTTTTAAATATTACAATAAACACTAAAAAAACAGGCACTTTTTGATTTTTTTTTCAGAATTTTTTTTTTTAAGTCTGTTATTCAGGTTCTATTTGCTCCAGCTCCCTGCAACTTATATTGTTTGATTCCACTGTGTGCCAAGATGTACCAGAAAAAAGAATCTTTCAAATAACAGCTTCTAAACAGGAGTTATTGAATTATAACCGAAGGGAGTAAAATTGTCCCTTTTTTGCATCTAAAAGTGTCTTTGTGAGTTTCCTTTGCAAAAACAGGTTTTATAAAACATATTGCCCCCAGAATCCTATTTTACTATGTGCCATAGCACTTTTCTTGATTATTGACTTAATTTATTTTTTATTTTTATGTTTGTCTAAGTAGTAATATACAAAATGGCATAAGCGATTTATACCAAATATCAAATTTTGTGTTTTATACAATCATTTTTTTTCTTTCAGGAGACACAAGACTCTATAAATTGTAAAATCCATGTGGTTTATTCAAATCTAAAACAGAATCCACATCCTCTAGCTTTATATCATTCCATTTATGTGCATAATTTTAGTCCCCTGCATCACCTCTGCATCAGCATCCTACCTCTATCAGCATCCTGCCTGCCTCAGCATCAGCATCCTGCCTGGAGATCAGACGCGAGCTGTGCCGCTAGCTCCGCGCTAACTGCTTCTGCCATGAGCTCGCGGCTGCTATCTGGTCTTCAGAATGTGAAACAAATAAATAGCTGTGTACAGGGACCTTACTGGGCCCTGGGGCTATGACTTACTGCAGGGCCCCCTATTACAAATATAATATATATATAGCTTTAAATAGGATTTTTATCCTATCAAAATTCTGATGCATTGAAATTTCATAATTCTTGTTACCAATTTCAATATTAAAAAAAATAAATAAATAAATAAAAAATACTAGCTTAAGTAAAAACAAGCTTATACTTAAGACAAGTAAACAGCCACAAATTACAAAAAAAAATAGACCTACTTGAAACACTTAAAGCACTGAATAATAAATTATATTGTATAAAATAAATGTACAAATAAACTGACTGCTATGATTTGGAGAGCGCGTGTTTGCCAAAAGAGCGTCTTTTTTTCTCTGGTGCGCTTCTGTTGCGCTTCTGCGACAAAACTGTGGATTTCTCACCAATGCGAGCACACAGAAACGTGAAAATGGTCTCGTTTGAAAGAAGAAATCCTAATCTAAAAGATAACATCGTTTTTGGCTGTTTGCAGCTTACCGAAGCAATTGTGCGAGTAGGAATGTGAATCTGAATGTTTCCTCAGAGGTATCAAATTTCACGTATCGCGACTCTTGTCTTTCCGTCCCCAACTGTAAGACCTCTTGAAATTATAATTATATTTCTTATGCCATTTAACGTATTTAAAACTTTTTATGGCCTTAAAGGGATAGTTCACACTTCAAAATATCTTCTTTTGTGTTCAACATAAGAAAGCAACTCATACAAGTTTGGAACGACATGAGGGTGAGTAAATGATGACAGAATTTTCATAAGAGATTTTCCCTTTAAGTTTGATAGAACTCACTTTAGGAGTTTTTAAGGACCCGCGGGTGATCTGCATTTAAGATAGCCCGTCGGGCAGAGTGGTGATACATTTTGGTAGCCCGACTGGAAAACACAATAGCCCCGGGACGTCGAGGTAGCGATTTTGCTAGCCCTGCAGTTGAAATAAAATTGTAAGGAGTAAAAAGTATTTTTTCTTCAGAAATGTAATCAAGTAAAAGTACAAGTAATCAGTTTAAATTTAACTTGAATAAAGTACAAATACCACAAAATAATGCACAGTAATCAGGTAAAATTACTAGTGGTCAACCGATATATCGCCAAGGCCGATATATCAGCCAATATTTGGCATTTTTCAAAAATCGCATCGGCAGACAAGTTTTTCTGTTTGGGCCGATGCATTCGAGGCGGGACTTTTATTTTTAATGGCGCTGATAACGGCAGCGCCTGCGCACACAGTGCTCACATTCTCCCCTCGTTTGCTGTCGTCGTTAACCGTTTAATACGGATAGAAGGGCCATTTCTCAAACGGAAAGCTGCATCCTCCGGAGGTCGCATTTGCAGGCTGCATAGGTCATCAAGCCTGGTTTATTTCAGTTAACTGAGCATTACATTTGCGAGTCATAAGTATATTACAACAATTTACACTTAACTAAGAATAATGGTCAAATTTATAACTGTTAATATTCTAAAATAAGATCTTCTTTATGACGTATGCAGCCTACAAATGCGACCTCCGGAGGATGCAGCCTTCCGTTTGAGAAAAGGTCAAGAAGTCTGTCTAATAATCAGACAGAACTGTTAAACAAAGGGATTAAAATGTATACAAAAAGTATCATAACGATTGCTTTTATATTATTAGTAATAGAAAGGCAAACATTATAATACTTTCTCGTTTGCTGTCAGCATTCAGCAAATAGCCTATGCATTTACATCATTTAAACAAATCTTTGAATGGCTAATGAACATTTAATTTCACAAACCTTGTAAACTTAGTCGAATCCAGTTGTGAGATCTTGTGAAGTGTGCATGTGTGTCCTGCATGATCGCGTGTTCTCTGCAAGACTTTCGGTGCGAACTGAATGCTTTAAACATTAAATTCGTGATTTCAAATTATGCTGCGCTTTATGCATTTGCCCACTGTCATATTCATGTCATTTTCACTGGGTGCTGTATGTAAAGTGAGTGTTACCTTGGCTTTATTTGAAAAAATATGATTCCCAATGCACACAAACTTCTCTGTTGGTTACAGAGTTTACTTCCTTTTTAGTTATATTTTTATTAAATATTTATTTATTTGTGAAAAATACTAAAGTCATCTAAAGTATAAGTATGTTTATTTTATAAATGTATTGTTTTAATCCATTTTTAAATTATTTAAAATTTCTTAAATATTAATTAAAATAAATACAATTATATCGGCCATCGGCCACCCTGCTTTCCAAGATATCGGCATCGGCTGTCAAAAGACCAATATGGGTCGACCACTAAAAATTACTCAAGCATTTTACACCCCTGCTTTCTGCAACATCTTCTTTGTATTCTTTCTTTGCAAAGGAGGGGAGCAGCTTCTATTTACATCGTCCTCTCAAGTATGAAGGTCTGCAGCGAAGTACAGCTTTGGAATGAAGGAGAACAATTCTGAGGCAATGGCTCTCTGCGACAAGTTATAAAGTGGCTGGCTCTGGCTCACGCTTGAGTGCTCAAGCACTATTGGCTTTTGCGATGTAATAGCGTGATTCAGCATCATCGAAGAAAGGGAGTTTCCCCATAGCTTCAGCTAATGATGCAATGTTGAGTGAACCAATCTCGAAAGGTAACCACACAATACAAGACAATGTTTTGATCAACGGACAATATGATGGCAATTATATTATTCTTCACTACTGTTTTATTAGTCTTAAAATAAAACTGTTCACACAAATAAAACATTACATTATACATTAGAACATAACTGACATTGAACATTAAATAAGAAAAAAACGTCCTGTTTGTTTCAGTGTTAGCTTAGTATTACTTATATATTATTGTTGTATTTATTTACATTTTAAATTACTTGACTTTCATTAAAATTTTTGTTTATATTTTAGTAATTTTGTTTGTAATTTAGTCATTTTTGTTATAAGGTTTTGCTTTTTTATGTTTCTATTTAGCTTATATTTATTTTTATTTAACTTTTAGTAATTGTAGTTTGTTAACATTATTATTGTTTTTTAAACAGTTTTTATCTAATATGTATATTTTGTTATTTCAGCTTAATTTCAAGTAATGTAAATTAATAATAGTTTTAGCTTGTTTGTTTATTAAACTGATTAAAGATTAAAGATTTCATTTTTGGGTGGACTGTCCCTTTAAAGAGCAGAGGCCAGAAACATGCAAACAGAAGAACTTGTTTTGAATTAATGAGGAGAATTAAAACATACAACATTAACTTTCTGAAAGGCCTCTTTTTGTGTTGTCTCTTCAACGCCCCTGTCTGTAACAATAATTAATCTTTTAATTGTTTATTTGTGGTATTTCGAGTTTTTTCTCGGCAAATACTGATATATAATTACTTCTAACTAATTCGATTAATTATTGAGCAATTCATGTAATTATTTAGATGAAAGAAATAATTCACTGACATTTCCAACTGGTTAGGTTTATTTGGAAATTAAAGTGATTTCTATATTTTATCCATTCAAAAGATTACGAAAGCACTCCCAATTCTGCACATAAACCTAGCTCGATATATTTGTGTCTACGATTCACTGTGCAATGCCGTCTTTTGTGATTGTCCATAATAAACTGCAGACTGGGCAGCCAACAGAAATACTTCTCTATCGGTCCGCATGCTGCTCCAGCTCACAGAACAGATCGTGAAAGCTGACTGCAGTTTTTGTCATTCATTATAACAAACAAAGTGTAAAGAACATGTAAATAATATATTCAGTGTGCAGTGTAGAGAGCTTCATTAATTAAAATTGAAGTTTGTGAGATTGCGATGAACTAAGATGAGTGACAGAATTATAAAGAGAGTTTGCAAATGTAAAATGTAATTTATACAACGGTTTTATACATTTTTGATTTTATACATAAGTTAAAGGGGTCATATGATGCGTTTCAATTTTTCCTTTCTCTTTGGAGTGTTACAAGCTCTTGGTGCATAAAGAAGATCTGTAAAGTTGCAAAGACTAAAGTCTCAAATCCAAATAGATATTCTTTATAAAAATTAAGAGTTAACCACGCCTACCTAAAACGGCTCGTTCTAACACGCCCCCACATACCTACGTCACGATCTGGGAAGATTTGCATAAAGCCGCCCAAATGTCCACCCAAAGAAAGAAGGCGTAACTTTTATTCTAACTGTAGTATTGTTGCCGCTGCCGCCATGTCGTGAAGACGGTGTGTGCTTCGTTGTGAAGGCGAAACTACTTTGTTTGGTCTTCCAAAAGAGAACGATATCCGCTTCGTCATGCCTAGAGCTGATCCGTGCTGGTCGCTGAGACAATACATCAACTTTGCGCTGTGGATCGCAAGATCGGCTTTCACCGTGGACGAAGAGGAGTCCAGCCCGGG
>NW_015662585.1:52995-54158 GCF_001515625.1 Sinocyclocheilus rhinocerous | reverse complement strand
CCTAAAACGGCTCGTTCGAACACGCCCCCACATATCTACCTCACCATGTGGGAAGATTTGCATAACGCCGCCCAAATGTTCACGCAAAGAAAGAAGGCGTAACTTTTATTCTCACTGTAGTATTGTTGTTGCCGCTGCCGCCATGTCCTGAAGACGCTGCGTGCTTCGTTGTGAAAGTGAAACTACTTTTAATAATGTGTTTTTTTTACTTTAAACCGCATAAACACATTTCATTACACCAAATACACAAAATAATGTTATTTTTAGCAGCATCATATGACCCCTTTAATATTAAGTGACATAAATTTAGGAACACTGTTGTCTAATTTGCTCTGTCAATGAAAATAATTATGCCTGCACTATGTCTGTACTTTCTTCTGCACTGGAAGCTCCTGTAGTCAAGTCAAATTCTTTGTGTGTGTAAACATACTTGGTAATAAAGCTCTTCTGATTCTGATTCTGAAAATAATTCCAAACAAATCACAGCTGAGCCGCTGCGCATCTCCAGGCAAACACAGTTGTTTCGTTTATGAATGAATCTGCGTTTTTGAACAAATCTAGTGAGTCATAAAGTGAGACACTTGCTTCATTCCTAAATTAATCAGCCATTTGAACGAATCGATTGAATGAAAGATACAGTGACTTGCTGCCACCTACTGGTGGTTTCAGTTTCATTTTTAAAGTATAAACTGAGTCATTTAATTTGTTTAATATTTCTATATTCAAAACTTTATATTTAAAACATTAATTTTATAACATTGTTATTATGAAATGCTCACAGAAGAGCAGAAATGTGACATTACAGAATTTTTGACAAGACTCAGAGGTGCCACCTCTGAGTCTTGTCAAAAATTCTGTAATGTCACATTTGTGCTCTTCTGTGCCGTGCAAAGATGAATTGTTGATGCTGATTTCATTTGATTAGTAACTTATGCTTCCTGATTGTATCTTATTATTTTAATTGAATTTATTGTTTGATTAAAATTTTTGATAAGAGTTTATAAATCTACATTTTTTTGGCACAAAAGATGGCATACATTTAATCAAGTTGGAGGCATTACAACGGTTTAAAAAAAAGGATTCAAATATCACCTTATAATAGGAAGGTTAATTTCTGTCATTGATTAGAAGGTGTACCTAATTTTTTTTTTTTTTTTTTTTTA
>NW_015662585.1:36053-52985 GCF_001515625.1 Sinocyclocheilus rhinocerous | reverse complement strand
TTTTTTTTTTTTTTTTTTTTTAAGTAGGAGCACAAGTGCTCCTGAAAATAAATGCAAGCATGGAGTCCTTAAGAATGTAATGTTACCTTTTAAAAACTAATTGCAAATGTTTATGCAAAGTGTAAACTATTAAATATAATCTACAAATCATGCAATACTGTACCAGTAAATAAGATGCGTTTTGAGGGCTTAGATAAACAGGCCAATTAGAGACAATTACTAATCATTCCGATTTTTTATTAAATCATTCTTTCATTTCACTAATCAATCCTTTTTTTCTTTTCTTTTTCTTTTTTTTTTTTATTAAACACAAGGTAACATGTGCAAATTCACACACAATGCATCTTTAATTTGGCCAGAATTGCAGGTGAAAGTCTTAATATTCAAGATGGTTTGGAGAAAATATGAAATAAGTTTCATATTATTATAGATTATAAAGTGTTTCATAATTAAATACATCCGAAAGGTCATCTAAAATTACCATTATTCACATTATATCTCTATTATATTCCATTATATCACATCCGAGATATCACATCGCATCCGAGATGCATCATCAATATAGAAAAATTAGACATAACAATTAACCAGTACATATTATGACAGCAGATTGGCTTCTTGATTGAAACAAAAATACAGTTTTTGTTACGTGAAATAGGCATCAATAAATTAATTAATTAATTAATAAAAAAAAACTAAAACTAAACATCAAACCCACCACACACACACTCATGCAAACACATGTTATAATTAATAATTTAATTTAATTTAATTAAACATGTTGATGCCAGCTTTGACACCATCCTCTTCCCCCTTGGAATAAGAAGCTGGTCTACTAAATGAAAGGTCAGGCAGGCTTGATGGATAGAGTTTCTCCTGAGGATGACTAGTATGTTTTTGGCTCATGTCATGAATTTTATGCAATTGCTGCACTGCAGTGGTGTTTAAAATATATTGCTTATAGATGGAAGGAGTAGAATATATTAGCATATGGACCTGTAAGACAACAGCAGTTGCAGTTAATACAGATTCATTGTGTACATGACAAATTCTGTAAATTCTAGATATGTAGGAATGATTTACTTTTGCTCTGTGAACTCCAAACACTTAACTGTTGTGAAAAACAATTGGATATAAACTGTTCAGAATGTGGTTCCGGTGTTGACAATTTTTATATATTTTTTTTTTCTTCATGAAAGATCCTACACCAAACTGCCTGTTTATCATTCATTCCTTACATATTTAAATCTTTTAAATTACTTTTACTTCAAAATTGTTCAAATCATAATTTTAATTATACGTTTACATTATACAGGACCAAAATTCTGTCATTGTTTTCTAACCAATTAAATTAAAAAAAAAAAAATTAAAAAAAAAAAAAAAAAAATTAATTAAAAAAAATATATTTGTTTCTGTCTCTCTCTACTGGTTCACGGTCGCCGTGATTTTGCCAAGTAAGACATGTTCCTGGATCAACATCCTTTGTTGATCCAAGATCAACATAACTTTAAAAAAATATATAGACTTAACCCAATCCCTACCCCTAAACCTAACCCTACCCATAATTTATTCCTAAAATCAGAGGAAAATGATAGCTGATTAACAAGGGTGTAGAAGCAACCCTGAACGTAAGCCTAAAATTGACATTTCCTGAGAAGTTATCAATTTATTCTGATTGGTTGATTAAATGTTGATCCAGGAACATGTTGTACTTGGTGAAATCACGTTCACCACTGGGGTCGCTTAACGTTATATACATTTGTGTTGTGTTGTCAAGTTGGACAATCACTGGTGCCAAAGTCCTTTTTGCATGATCACAACAGCGCTGGATTGACCCAAATAAACTATATTAAACTCAACATTCCAATTACATTAAACTCTACACTGCAAGTATTCTACAAATAATCAGTTATTCAGTTATCCTGAAGTTTCACATTATTGTGGATAGCGACGTACAGAACACAGTAACGTTACCTTATGAGCTCCGGGCAGCAGCTCTCCTGGAGGTTTCTTTCTGAGCACATAACGTTTATCTGCAGTCTCAATGTAAAACGTTGGATTGGATTGCCCAGCTCTATTCAAAACAAATAAGTACAATAGAACAACAAACAAACAAAACATGCGTTTTGTTTGCATGAGGTGCACTTGAAAAATGATGTGTGTTGTGAAATTTCTTACCTGTACTGCTGCAGAGTTAAAGTGCTGTTGCCTGAAATGCTGTCAAGTTTCCCTGACAGATATCTTTTCAGGTTATAAGTGTCAAATCGATGTTCTGGACGGACAGCGGTGATTTGGCGATCCATTGCGTTACAAAGTGAAATTCAGAAATAAAGTTCACGACTTTAGGATATTTCAAAATAAAAGTCATCAACTTCTGCTGATGTGATGTAGGCTATTGTAAGGAGCAGCAGACCCAGCGCCGAAAAAAAATGACTTAAGTTAATGTGATATTACTATGTACTTACAGGCTTGAACGGATTCAGCAAGCATCTTTTATATGGGTGACTCCTCATGTACAGGCAGTTTTGATTAGCCTACTTGGATTTTTAAAACGTTTACAACTGTCATATTACATTATCACATAATGGAATAAAAATTTGATGATGGACGTGATCACATGATCAAGTGGATCACATTTATATATATATGAGTATCTCTTATATATATATATATATATATATATATATATAACCCAAGTTAGATAGCAGTCATAGTGATAAGGTTTTTCAAAATGCTTTGATGAACGTTGAATAGAACAGTATTTTTCTAAATAGAGTTATTTTGTAACATTTTAATTGACATTACTGTCACTTTTAATCAATTTAGTGCATCATTGTTGAATTAAAGTATTAATTTCTTTAAAATACAACACCTTACTGACCACAAACTTTTGATCTACTGTTTTTGTAATATTATACAACTTAGTTTAAAAATACTATGAGTGAGCAGCAGGTGTCAGCACACTCTAAATAATTAATAATGGCTGCCATAAAGTGGAGCTCACCAGAAAGAAGAAATTAATTACAAATCAATCCAAGTCAATTTTTCAGTTAAAAAAAATATATTATACACACATAGATAGATGCTATTTGGAATCATATTTTGAGAGCTGCAACTTATTATTTTGGATATCTTTCTGTGAATAAAGTTGCTTTAAAGGATCAGGTTTGTTATTATTGTTTGTTATACCTAGTCTGATAATTCTGAAGAAGAAAACAAACTAAATCATAACACAAACGAAACATTATTTAGCCTATACAAAAGCTTTAATGGCATGTTATTTATAAATTATTTACAAGCTATGCAATTAATTTCAAATATACTGTACAAATGACTATAATTAGCAATACATGATGTGGTGCCCAGCAGTCAAAAATAATTAACGTAATGCTGCATATAAAAGTATGTACATCATAACAGAACAGACAATGTTATTTTCAATGCTTATAAAAATAATCATTACCTCAAAATTCCAATGATCAAAAATAACCTCTTTTGGATCTTTTCTCTGATATGTATCATACCTAATATGCAATGTGCTCTGCATTTGGTCATGTCCATGTACTTTAATTACTTTAAGCACAGTCTATCCTTCTTGCACTTTGTTTGTGTCCAACAAGACATTAGTGATATCTTTGCTCACATGCATCCAGGTTTAGATGTGAGACAGGGAGTATTTCATGGCTAGGCATGATGGATATGACATGTCAGAGGATATGTTAAAATATATTATGTGCATCTTGAAGAAAAAAACATTTAACTAAGCATCAGATCACTTGCATGTTGCAAAAATATGTAAATATGCTCTCTAATACAGTTACTTGACCCAGTCTCCCACAGTTCAGATCATTTTATTCTTCCTATATGTATGCTTTAAAAGTGGGAGTGATTATTAAAGCTACAACATTTGTAAACTAAAAAAAGAGCAGAACTTTCTCATGGGTAGAGGGGAAACATGATTCTTTTACAAAGTAGGGGTGTGTGTGTGTGTGTGTGTGTGTGTGTATGTGTGAACTAGGCACCATGTGCCAAGTGAGTGTGCAAGCCCTTTGTATTCAAGAGAAAAGAACAAAGTTCAGCTACTGTCCACAGTCATTCAGTAGAAAAGAGGCCACAAGCTAATAAAATTATCTTCTGAGAGCGATTTAAATTATCTGACAAGAAAGACACCTCTATACATCTGCAAGCTTAATTTTGCTAACCCCAATGCCCTTAACACTAAGATTAATAAAGCAGTGATTTCATAACAAAATCAAAGGTTTTAGTTAATAAAATGAGTTTGCAATTTTACATATACCCTTTTTTTCAGTTTTTGGCTATTTGAATCAGAATTTTAAGTTACAATAGCATATATATCAAGATAATATTCTATCTTGATAAATCCTTATGTGGATCTTCTTCTCCAGGAGCATCTGCAGATCATCCACTAATGCCAAAGGATTGTTTCTAATGTAGACTCTTTCTGAAGAATACATTTTTCAGGCAGGTTTTCTGGGCATTGGGCCTTGAAAAAAATGAATCACAACCTCAAAAACAGTACAGCCTGGACATTACAAACCAAAGAAAATGAAACAAATCTTTCAGGCCACCATCAATCTGTACACCAGGAATAGCAGCTTATTTCTTCCTTATGTTAGTTTCTAGTAGTACAGCTACAGCATGAGTCTAGGTTGAATAATGAGGCACGTGGGTGAATATACCAATCTGATGGACAAAGTCAAAGCAGGAAGCAAGCAGTGATCTCTGCATTCAAACTCTTCCTGCCGTCATAAACACTACTAATCAGAAAATATAAGCGCTGGCACATCTATCACTTGGCAGAAATTACATGCTGGATCTGCACTGTTTAGGTGGGATTCAGTGCTCCCCGTAAATGTCCACCCATGCAGAATTGTTTGCGTTACTCCAAGATGTCAGTTTCAAAGGGAACCAGGTGGTAGTAGGACAGGTTAGTGACATAAGCTTCAGGATCATCGTCACTCAGGTCTTGATCTACAGGATCCAAAGATTCTCTCCCATCCTCATCATACCTGCATATTTAGAGATAATACAACCATTTTAATACATGAAATGATAGATGAAAAAAATCTTAAGAAACAATATAACTCCAAAACAAGCTGCCTGCTGGGACAGTATATTAAGGCATCATAAGCATACTTCTATCATAAAGGAAGCATATTTGCTTTTAAAGCTGTAACAGGACTTCACAGTACCATACATTCATCCTTCTGTGTGAAGGTACCATATAGGGAAACACAATATCAACAAAAAATCCAATTTATATGCTAAGGAAGAGAGAAGGATTGTAAATTAACTAAACAACAGTTTGTCTTGTCTTTGTAATGCTTTAAAGGTGCCATAGAATGCATTGATACAATATTTTAAATTGTTCTCTGATATCTACATAGAAGGTATGTGGCTCAGGTAAGGGCAAAAAATCTCCAGAAACGGTTTTACATGTCCATTTACAACCCAAGGATTTTTCCCTAGAATGAAATGGTCTCAATGTTGAGCTCTGCTCAGATTGGCTGTTTCATAGTGCGGCTCATTTTAGTAGCTCACACAGCAGGAAGGAAACAGAGGGAAAATATATATTTCAATACTGTCTCTCGCAGTTATATCGTTGGGTAATTATACTGTATATAAAATGCGGGCATCAGGGAGCCGCATATTAATATGCGGGGTATTGAAACTGCGTTCGAATGCACGATCGCGTTTTACTTTCACTTTCGAGATTTGCGATCGCATGTGCTCTGTGTAAACTACAGCTGCAGTACTTTCCACACATTTTACAAGATCAGATGCTTGTCAGTGGTGCTCAGGATCTGTAAATCATTCGCCATCATCCTCAGTCATCCCTCCTTACTCTGTTTATGTGGTAAGTGAAATCTTATGTACTGTAATGTAACAGGCTACCGCTAGCAAGCAGCTAACCATGTCCCTTTAGTGGCTCGCGTTATTTCATTAGAACGCGCGTTATTTGTTTTCCGTGCCTTTCTGAATACAGACACCCACCCATCCCTGCACATCACATCCCCCGCACAGCCTGGAACATAACATTTATTTCCATGATCTGCCATTTTCCTACACCATCGCCCTTTTTCTCTATCTATCTATCTATCTACATCTATCTATCTATCTATATATCTATTTTATATATATCTATTTTCTTCAGCTAAATCAGCTGGTTTCCACTCCGGGTTCCCTAGCAATCACCTTAGTAACCACCCCAAGTACACTAGCAACAGCATAGCAACACCCTAGCAACCACCCGAGTACCCTAGCAACTGCATAGCAACACCCTAGCAACTACCCAAAGTACCTTAGCAACCGAATAGCAACACCTTAGCCACCACCCTGATTATCCAAGCAACTGCAAAGCAACACTATAGCAAAAATCCTAGTAACCATCTATCTCTACAATTGTTTTAACTTAACACCTTCAAATTACAAGCTTTAAAACCACTTCAGTCTAAATATTTTTTATAAAATTGTAAAAATATTGTTTAATTATTATGAAATTGTGTAGGAGGACCGAAATAAAAATCTTGATGATGACGACTTCACATTATGTATTAGTCAACAGTGTTTGGGATGGAAGGAGGAACTGTGTAAATCATGTATTAGTGTGGGAGTAATTTCATCAAACATCTAATAGGGAGGGTTTCATTCCAGAGCTTCCTTCTCACACCCAGGGAAGGAAGTACCCCTTCCTGTGTGTGACAGACTACTATGCACTCAAGGAAAACATTACTACATAAATGTTGTCAATGGCTTATGTAAAAATTAATGTAATCGGGGCTCTCTGACAACAAAGCTTTATCAATATACATTTCCTTTATTGTTATGTACTCTGAGACTTGGACTGGGATGACAGAGGCAATGTCGGACACTTACGAGTGCTGGGCTGAGTCAGTGGAGGAGGGTCTCTCTTTGTCCAGTGGAATGCTCTCATCAAACACAATGGTCTCTGTGTTTGCCAGGCAAAACCCATTAGACCTCATGATCTCTGTAGAAATGTCAAGTGAACAGTCAGAAATCAAACAGAAAACTCTGAAATACAACTCTCAAAGACTATTTATATTATTATATATAATATTTATTATATATTCGTAATAACTGTAACAAATGTAATAATATGTATGCAATATGTAAAAAGCAAGTATAAGTAATATGTAAAAATAGAGACATTAGCCCCCTTCAAATTAGGCACCTTGGGAACTCACACAGTTCTCCCAGCATCTCTTCCACTATTCAAAACAGTCTGCAAAATCCTTTGTTGTAATAGACATCATCTGCCTTGTCGTATTTTCCTAAATTTCATTGATGGTCTGAAATTTCTTCACATTCAAAGGTGATTTTGTGTGCATCTCAAAAAATTTGAATATTGTGAAAAAGTAAATTTTTTTGTAACTTATTTCAAAAAGTGAAACTTTCATATATTCTAGATTCATTACATTTAAAGTAAAACATTTAAAAAGTTTTTTGTTTGCTTGTTTGTTTGTTTGTTTTCATTTAGATGATTACAGCTTACAGATCATGAAAGTCAAAAATCCAGTATCTCAAAATATTAGAATATTTACATTTGAGTTTCATTAAATGACCATCCCTACAGTATAAATTCCGGGTATCTCTTGTCCCTTGAAACCACAATAATGGGGATGCTTGCTGACTTGGCAATGGTCCAGAAGACAATAATTGACACCCTCCACAAAGAGGGTAAGTCACAGAAGGTCATTACTGAAAGGGGCGGCTGTTCACAGAGTGCTGCATCAAATCATATTAAATGCAAAGTTGACTGGAAGGAAGAAACTGGGTTGGAAATTAGGCATGGGCCGATTACCGGATTCAAGGTATACCGCGATTTGAAAATTTCACGGTTTCAAAACCGCTAATATCTTCCATTATACCGTTCCTGCGGTATGCGCTGTTTTTCATGTCTCCTCAAAGACTGAAAGTGTAGGAATCCCTCAGGTTGAGTGCAGTGTAGAGAGTAACACGTCTCCTCCTCCTGTTGGTGCGAGCGAGCTGTCAATCACGTGTGACGGCCGAAAAAGCTTCCTCTGGAACTTACGCAATCGGCAAACGACCGTTTATTGTATTATTGCAGCCGATCTCTGTTTATATGAATGTGTTTCTGAGGGGAACTGACTGTCCGTGATACCGTGAAATTTTTGCTTAAGGTTATCATACCATCAAAATTTCATACCGGCCCATGCCTATTGGAAATGGTGCACAAGCAACAGGGATGACCGCAAGATTGAGAATACTGTCAAGCAAAGTCGATTCAAACACTTGGGAGTGCTTCACAAGTAGTGGACTGAAGCTGGAGTCAGTGCATCAAGAGTCACCACGCTCAGACGTCTTCAGGAAAAGGGCTACCAAGCCACTTCTGAAACAGAAACAACGTCAGAAGCATCTTAACTGGGCTAAGGAGATCACGTCAGACGCCTTCAGGAAAAGAGCTAACAAGCCACTTCTGAAACAGAAACAACGTCAGAAGCATCTTACCTGGCCTAAGAAGAAAAATAACTGGACTGTTGGCTCAGTTGTCCAAAGTCCTCTTTTCAGATAAAAGTAAATTTTGCATTTCATTTGGAAATCAAGGTCAGGAGTCTGGAGGAAGACTGAAGAGGCACAGAATCCAAGCTGCTTGAAGTCCAGTGTGAAGTTTCCGAAGTCAGTAATGATTTGGGGTGTTGGTGCTGGTGTTTGTCCTGCAAAGTCAATGCAGCCATCTACCAGGAGATTTTGGAACACTTTATCCTTCCATCTGGTGACAAGCTTTATGGAGATGCTGATTTCCTTTTCCAGCAGGACTTTAGCACCTGCCCACAGTGCCAAAACCACTTCCAAGTGGTTTGCTGACCATAATATTACTGTGCTTGAATGGACAGCCAACATGCCTGACATGAACCCCATATGGAATCTATGGGATATTTTCAAGAGAAAGATGAGAAACAGTCGATCCAACAATACAGACGAGCTGAAGGCTCAATAGTGCCTCAGCAGTGCCTCCGGCTGATCGCTTCCATGCCACACATCACTGATGCTGTAATTTGTGCTAAAGAAGCCCTGACCAAGTATTGAGTGCATAAATGGACATACTTTAAAGAATTTGAATTTTTCTGTTTTGCAAATCCTTTTTTTGATTGATCTTAGGAAATATTCTAATATTTTGAGATACTGGATTTTTGACTTTCATGAGCTGTAAGCTCTAATCATCAAAATTAAAACAAAAAGACAACTTTTGAAATGTTTTACTTTACATGTAATGAATCTAGAATATATGAAAGTTTCACTTTTTGAAATAAGTTACAAAAAAAAACTTTTTCACGATATTCTAATTTTTTGAGATGCACCTGTACAGGATATTGAACAAACTGGATAAACGGATCATATTTCATCAATTGCAAAAGGACAGTCAGTTCTAAAGTACAGATAAAAAAACAAAAACAAATCAGGTTTGTTTGAAATGTGAGAAAACCCTTAAATCTATTGTTGTGGGTGTATTATTGACATGTCAAAGTCTAGACCCTGAATATAAGACGACCGCGTTTTTTCAGATGTATTTCCAAGAAAAAAATATCGTCTTATATTCGGGACAATACGGTATATATATATATATATATACACAGTACATATACAGCATATGACTGGGTTGCTGGTACTGCCTAATGCCTAATACAAGGAGTGACAAGGACTCTGACAAAATATAGAACTAGAGACAAATCAGTCAGGAAGGATGAGGAGAGAGCAATTGTCTGTAGCCATCACCTGCAAAACCATTTCCTTTTGGGGGGTTGTTTTGCTGTTGCCTCTCCAGTGCACCTGTTGTCACTTTCATTTGCACCAAAGCAGGTGAAACTGTACAGATTGATATCCCTGAAGTTTAACTGACAGGGTGTTATACGATTAAATGTTCCCTTAAAATTTTAACACTATTACAATAATTACACTATTAATTTTATTGCTTACATTTCAACAATATTACACTATAATATAATATTGTAATATTTATAAATATTAACAAGCATTTTAACATTAAAAACCTATACCTGAAATCTTAACTGGACTTTGAAAGCATGGCTGAATTTTGTGGACACTGTCGTTCCTCAGGACCTGGTCAAGCTGTGAGCGTTCAAAGAATGTTAAGACAACTTCTGACCTAGAAAACTTGAGAAAACATCCTTTTAGTATGCAATTTAAGATAACACTTCCAGTAAACCATTCAGGAAGATGTTCAGGTAATTAAATTAAGCTGTTAGCTGGCAAGAGGTAATAAAGAAATAACAAGAGATGTTTCTTGTTTGTTGCACTCAAATACACAAGCCCTTTTCTTGCTGGTGTCATTAGTTAGATCTCTCACCTTCCAGGGCATGTTAATGGTATTCTTCAACAGTCGCTCCACTTCATTTAGCTTTGTCTCAATGTCTCTTGCTTCTTTAATCTTGACAAGCCCTGTGTGAGAGCACAAACATATCAGCATATTCAGCCTTTATCATCAGATCAGCATTCTGCCTCTCACCTCAAGATTTTATGTGCAGTTCGATGGAGATGTGGCTCATTGACTAATTGGGTAATAGACTAATAATTATTTTACCACTTCTTTTATGAGCTTAGCAACCATTGTGCAGTCTAGACAAGGGTGCAGCGATATCACTTTCAGGCAACACTTAAAACAACTTTATTTGACCCCATATATCATGTAATGGACCATAGAAAAATCTTTCTTAGTTTAGTAAAAGGTTGGCTTAAATGTGAGCAAGTCTGATAAAGGTCCTGACCTTTGTGTTAACAATACTCAACCCATTACCTATCCATTCAAAGCAGTATTTACAAAAATGAAGACATTTCTTGTAAATGACATAATTCACAAGAGTGGCATACAAGAGAGGATGTGCCAAATTACATGGAAGGCCAGGCATTTTTTATTCTCTGAGGAGCAAAAACAAATGCTGCCACTATGTTCACGCAGCTGCTTATGCTTTTTTTGACAACAATGTGAAGCTCCAAACATAGGTTTGGGATGAGCATTTAGTCCTGTCAATCATCAATCAGCACTCATGGTTCCATCCCAGCAACAATTCTTCCAGCGTTTATCCTTGTCCTGTCCTGTGAACAGTGTCCCAACCCGACAAACTCCAGCACTTCACCTCCAATGAAGAATGCTCCGCAAAGATCCTCTTAATCTGGTTCCCCTTTCAGGTAGGCATCCGCACACCCCAGCCATTTCAACTGCTACTCAAAATTCCAGATAAACCACTTTCATCCAGAAAATCTCCCATTCTAAAAATAGGAAAACGGACACTCAACTGATTGAGGCACGTTTGCTGCCCCAAACATCTATTTCCTACGAAAACAAACAGAAATTCAGCTCCTTTCCGTATTCCCGCCAGGAAGTTACTGTTCAAAGCAATGTCCCATTACATCCTGAAAGCATTTCTAATGATCTGATGTGGTATTCTGAAGATCTGAAGCAGTATTCCTAAATGTATAATTTAATTTTTTAAGTGTATGGTAAATGATAGACATGTCAATCTAAGCAAACAATCCAATCCAAAGATGCTCCAACTGTAAAACAGTGGCTGATTGGTCTACATATCATCCCCACCCAGCATATCCTAGATCAAGTTCCTATTGGTCGGATTACCGACGTTTTTCAAATGTAATTTTCAAAACTGTGCCATCACTGCGACATGATCAGATCCCGGAAGTCATATCTTTAGACTAACAGCATGTCATGGCACTCCGTAAACATTAATCCAAGATCTACGCATCACTTTATATTGTGCAAAGGCATGTTTGATACAAGATCAACTGCTCTAAATGTCGTCTAAACATGTTCCATTTAGTTCAGTCCTTATGTCAGCACTCCATAATATTGCAGACCTTTTTAAAGCAAATTGAGACCATCTTGGGAGGTGTCTGAGTACAGAGGTGCTTCCAGAAGTCATAGATCCTCTTCTGACTATTATTAATTCATCATTGTCATTAGGATATGTCCCCAAAACCTTCAAACTGGCTGTTATTAAGCCTCTCATTAAAAAACTTGACAACTTGACCCCAAAGATCTAGTTAATTACAGACCGATTTCGAATCTCCCTTTTCTGTCAAAGATACTAGAAAAGGTAGTTTTACACTGTCAATACAAGAGACAAACCAATGGGCCACTGGCTGCTAGCTGTCCCTGCGTGATGGTCCTCGGCAAAAAAAAATGCGTCGGCCCACCGGGAAAAGGCCCGTTATGCCTGATTACCAATCCAGCCCTGATTTCCAGTCAGGATTTAGACTGTATTATAGTACTGAGACTGCTCTCATTAGAGTTACAAATGACCTGCTCTTATCATCTGATTGTGGTTGTATCTCTCTGTTAGTGCTATTGGATCTTAGCGCTGCGTTCGACACCATCGACCACAACATTCTTTTGAATAGACTAGAAAACTTTGTTGGCATTAGTGGAAGTTCATTAGCATGGTTCAAATCGTACTTATCTGACCGCCATCAATTCGTAGCAGTGAATGAAGAGGTATCATATCGATCACAAGTGCAGTATGGAGTACCTCAAGGCTCAGTACTTTTCACGCTTTACATGTTACCCTTGGGAGATATCACGGTGTTCTACAACACGGTGTTAGCTTTCACTGTTATGCTGATGATCCTCAGCTCTATATTTATTTGTGGCCCGGCTAAACATACCAATTAGAAAAACTAACGGAATGCATAGTTGATATAAAAAACTGGATGACGAGTAATTTCTTACTGCTAAATTCTGAAAAAAAAATAGAGGTTTTAATTATCTGACCTAAAACCTTCGCATGTAATAACTAGGGCTGCCCTCGACTAAGGATTTTTCTGGTCAACTAGTAGTCGTTCATTTGAAGCATTAGTCGACTAATCGCACGTTTATTAATAGACCATTTAAATCATTATAATGAGCCTTTAATTGCAAACATAGCCTAATAAGTGCTAAAGCACACGCATAAAGCTTGCCACAGCGCACCGGCAGAAGTAATGATTATGAATGTTTCAGGGAAAAACAGTAAGGAGACTGCATTAACATTTTAATAATTTGATGAACTAGTGCTTTTTGTTTTCGGATTAAGAGATGAAGTCGGAGACACTGAATTCGCAGTAGTGGATGCGCATGTATTCATGTTTCATACAGATTACATAATCTGAGAATTTGTTTTCCATTTGAATTGGTTCATTTGAAAGTAGACATTTCACTCTCTATAGATATATTTTTAATGTCTGTAAGGCAAAGATATACACAGAGTTTCGCGTTCAAGTTCACAGACCGAGACGGCAGAAAGCGCATCATGTTTGCTTTCATTATTTTACAAAAGCGTGGTATTGTGAGTGCACACAAATAAACAAAAAGTCTTTACAGATTTGAAAGATGTATTACTCTTATCTGCATGACCAAAAATGAGGGATTATTTTAAAATCAAGTCAGCGCACCTTCATCTGTCCTGCAGTGAGTGCTAATGTTCAGCTTCTACACTCCGCACAGACGCTTGAATAGCGCACATTTTTCTAGGTTAACATTAGTGGGGGTTTGGTGCCTTGCTCAAGGGCACCTCAGTCATGGTATTGAAGGTGGAAGAGAGCGCTGTACATTCACCCCCACCTACAATTCCTGCCGGACCGGAGACTCGAACACGCAACCTTTGGGTTACGAGTCCGACTCTCTAACCATTAGGCCATGACTTCCCCCTCTAGAATAGACTAGAGGGGGTGGTTGTTCTGCACGCTTAATAAACAAACTCCAGCTGGTCCAAAATGCAGCAGCTAGAGTTCTTACTAGAACCAGGAAGTATGACCATATTAGCCCGGTTCTGTCAACACTGCACTGGCTCCCTATTAAACATCGTATAGATTTTAAAATCTTGCTAATTACTTATAGTACTTGAGCGAGCTCTTATCGCAGTATAGCCCTCCATGTCCACTGCATTCTCAAAAATCTGGCAATTTGATAATACCTAGAATATCAAAATCTTTGCTTTCTATAGATATATTTATCATGTCTGTGAGGCATGTATTCGCTGAGTTTCGGTTCATTTTTGTAAGCGCTCCTGTTCAAAGACGAGACAGCAGAAAGCGCATCATATTTGTTTTCTTTATTTTATAAAAGCACAACGTTTTGTTGATATTGTGAGTGCACACAAATAAAAGTATATATTTAACGACCAAAAAATGCTCCAAACGTTTTTCTAAATTAACTTAACAAAAAAACGAAACGAAATATAATCACTTTGCCATTACATACAAAACTGAACTATTTTAATATAGCTGAAACAGTAGTATTAGCTGTTTTGGGAGAAAGGGGAAAAAAAGACGGGCGGGGGCCGGTAATTCTGATAAGCTGTCGGACATGGCCGGGCTAGGGCCTATATTTGAGGCCCGTGCAGGGCTCTAGCCTGAACATCTTCAAGTGAGTGGCGGGGCAAACCGAAAGTTGATGCCGAAAGTCCAGCACTCTTCTACCTTCACTGCTGCGACTACTCTTGTTTGTATGCGTTCCTTCGCTGGCATTTTCCACATTTCGTTTTTCTCCCTTAATAACAAATGTGTCCATTCTGATGCTCAATTTTACCGAACTAATGGCTGCTGATGACTATTTGAATTGAATTCTGCCAAAGTGCGCGCTTGTAAGTGTTCATTAAATGCGTAACGTTAATTACGTGAGTACAGGTCTGCTCATGTCTGAAAATAATATATGAAAAACAAAATTATTTTACATAACAAAAACATTATAGCTTATATTTGCTTAGTAAATTTTTAAATTAATGTAAAAACTAAAATGAATTGTAAAACTGAAAGTTATTTTTTTAATTGTGTTCAGCATGGTGGGCCGCATTTGAATTCGTGACGGGCCATGGGTTGAGAACCACTGCGTTAAACATTGTTAGGCTGCATTAATTAAGTCAACCGGAACCAGGAATACTTCCCATAACACCCAAGGTACTTGTTACATCGTAAGAAGAATGGCATCTACACTAATATTAGTCTGTTTCTTTCTTATTCCGAGGTCACCATAGCCACCAGATCCAGTCTGTATCCAGATCAGATGGTAACTGCAGTCACCCGGATCCAGTCCGTATCCAGCCCAGATGGTAGATCAGGACCTAGAGATGACCTCTACAGCCCTGAATGTCAGCGGAGATCAGGACAACTAGATGAGCCCTAGAGACAGATCCCCAGTGAAGACCTTGTCTTCTAGACAGCCATCAGGACAAGACCACAGGAACCAGATTAGTCCTCTGCACAAACTAACTTTGCTGCAGCATGGAACAACCTGGTTTGTCTGGCCAGAGGAGAACTGGCCCCCTACTGACCCTGGTTTCTCCCAAGGTTTTTTTCTCCATTCTGTCACCGATGGAGTTTTGGTTCCTTGCCGCTGTCGCCTCTGGCTTGCTTAGTTGGGGACACTTCATTTCCAGTGATATTGTCGACTTGATTGCACAGATACTATTTAAACTTAATTGAGCTGGATGATGACATCACTGAATTCAATGATAAACTGCCTTTAACTGAAAATTTAGTGTTTACTATTGTCCTTTTGCATTATTGACACTCTGTTTTCCTATTTAATACTGTAAAGCTGCTTTGACACAATCTTTATTGTTAAAAGCTCTATATAAATAAAGGTGGTTTGACTTGACTTGACTACAGTTTTTGCTTTCAGTTATCGGTATGGTTCTCTAAACTGACCATTGTGAATAAAAATTTTCCCCCATTCACCAATTCTAATTTAGTTGGTCATCAGATGCTTCTGTATAAATTGGTTATTCGTCATAGCTACTTCTTGTGGCAGATTTCTTCAAATTATGTTTATGACATACATTTTTGTGTTAATTATATCAAACCACTGTATGAATATTTATATGCTGACGTCACTATTGTTTTGTGAAATAAATTATTTAAGGAAAATGATATAAATTAAATATAATTAATAATAATTTGAAATCTTTATTTCAGACCATAGTAAATCAGCAAGTAAAAATCAGCGCTACTGCATCTTTCTTGGACATGCACGCACAGTGGGCTGTGTGTAAAGCATTTTCTTCTGCATATTCTGAAGATCCACTCGGTTCAGACCAAACAAACATGCTAATTCAACTAGTAGACAGCGTAACTGCATCTGTGCTACAAGCCAGCCATGTGCTGCGAATCTGCGATACTACAAACTTTGGCTCGTGAAGAAAGGTCCTTAAAATGGCCTGTATCATCAGTACCTGATATCTCACCTGTTACATTACTGCTTTACACTACATTATTACTCCATTCTGCAGCAGCCTTAATTATAAAACTATGTAACATAACTGCTGCAGCAGAGATATCTCCCTCCGCTTGTCATGTCCACTACACTGTGGTAGAAAGAATGGGCCTCCAAACCATTTTCTTACAATGCAACAATATAATCTATTTCTTCAACTAATGCAGATCAAGTTCTGTTGAACTAATGCCGTTCCTCAGTTGGCTAATCTGGTCTTCCACTTGCATTATAATTAAAACAGAACTTATAGCAGGATTTAATTCAAACTGCTGTCTCTCTCACTTTCTGCCTTTCAGAAATTTAGGACATTGGCTCTTATGAAGACGGGTCTTCACCAGGCCCAGATTGGCTAATCGGGAGCACCGGGAGGATTCCCGGTGGGCCGGTCTGTTTTTTTGGCCACGAGGGCCACGGTGTTGTCATGCCACTGGGGTTGAAATATGGATGCTGTCCACTGATCTATAATAGATATTATATATAGATCAGTGATGCTGTCCCTAGACTGCCTGCACTCATAGCAGCCCCACTCTTTTTATTTATAATTTTCTCGCAGCCCATATTATTATTTTCACCAGACCATATCAATAACAAATTCTCAATTGATAATTAATCATTCTTTTTGCGCAAATCATTGTTTTATTTGTGAAGTA
>NW_015662585.1:33753-35929 GCF_001515625.1 Sinocyclocheilus rhinocerous | reverse complement strand
AGATACTGTAGATAGACAGACAGACAGACAGACAGACAGATATATTAATTATTTTTTATCTTTGTTTCTGTTTATATGTACTCTTTATCCATCTATTCATCTATCCATCTGTCTGTCTGTTCAGGCCCGGATTGGCTAATCTGTTTTTTTGGCCGCGAGGGCCGCGGTGTTGTCATGCCACTGGGGTTGAAATATGGATGCTGTCCACTGATCTATAATAGATATTATATATAGATCAGTGATGCTGTCCCTAGACTGCCTGCACTCATAGCAGCCCCACTCTTTTTATTTATAATTTTCTCGCAGACCATATTATTATTTTCACCAGACCATATCAATAACAATTATTCTCAATTGATAATTAATCATTCTTTTTGTGCAAATCATTGTTTTGTTTGTGAAGTAGCCGTTTGAGGAAGGCTTTAAGACCAAGCGGAATCCTCTGCCGGCTCCCGCTTCACAGCGAGCGGGTCTCGCGCTGACGGCAGTTCCCTGCACCGTCCGCTTTTTTAATTCAGTTTGGGCGAATGCAAAAAACGTATTGATCATGAGCCCAACATTCAATCTACCTGAGGGAAGACGTCTTTCATTGTAATGCAGTTAAATAGAGAGAGAGAAAAAAATACATTTAAAAAAATGTAACTTCTAGCGTATTCTTGGACCTCATTATTGAAGTAGGCTACAAATCCAAGCACCAGAAGCAGCCCACACTCTCTAAGTTTTCTTTAATTGAAAAATATGCATTTTCATTCATTCAAAGGCTATATGGTTGCAATGACATTTTAGTTCAAAACTTTAAATGCCATTGTTTAAAATGCTTTATTGACTGACGATTCATAGACCTTCAGTTGTTATGCTTTCAAATTTCATGCCATTTGTAATTTCACAGTATTTTCACCTCCTAACTTACTACACTTGTGAAGTCACAATTCTATATTGGTATAATTTACTCGGGCCGATGACATTTTTTGTATGACATTAAAATTATTTTTAGAATAATTGCACATAAATAGGTTAAGCAAAACAATTGTGATTATTTCTGAGAACTATTTGACTGCAGGCAGACATACATTATGGTACAGTACAAATATTTGGAGCGTCCCTTATTCTGTCCCTTATTTTCTTAAAGAACAAACACTTATTTTCGAAATAAACACTATTTTCTTAAAGAATAAACGATAAAGAATCACAATTGTCCCTTATTTTCCATTTCTGAAGTTAATTGGCAACCCTAATGATGACGTAATTATCTTTTGACTCCCCTGACAGAGGCACCTTGCTCAAAAAAACAAACAAACAAAAAAAAAAACCTCAGTTGTTGAGATATGCGAGTTCGGGAGGAGCCTTATCATCCAGTCCTGTCAATCATCGCTACGACCATATATAAGCAGCAGTCATTGCTCCGTTCCAGCGACGATTCTTCCGGCATATGGCCCCGTCCTATTCCGTGAAACATGTCCCACCCTGATGAGCTTCAGATGTTTACCTCGGACAAGGAACTTTCTTGTTCCACGGAATCTTCTTCCATCGCCGAGCCGAGCTCAGCTTCTCCAAACACCGGTTATCGTACGGGTCATGCCAGCAAGGAACAAGGTCGTCCTTCCTGTGCCCTCCTCCAAATTCGGTTAACGGATTGCAGCACGCTCTTGCCTCTGCAAATATCCATTTTCCCGTATGCAAACCAAAGTCCTGTTGTATGCTTTTTACCTGAAGTCACAATCTGGACCGACTAGATCCACTATCCCTCCCGCCCACCAAGAGGCCCCCAGTCACCAGTCTAAGGGGCCGTTCACATATCGCGTCTTTTGCGCGCTCAAGTTCGTTATTTCAAATGTAGACACACGCAGGCACACTCATAATGGAAGCGACGTGGTCGCTACGCCCACGCGGTGCGACGCGCTAATTTTTTCCAGGCGCGTCCGCACCGCATCGAGATAAAAACATTTCAACTTTTCAGAATGCCGCAAGCGCACCGCGGGTCATGTGACAAGAATCAACCAATCAGCTTCATCCTTTCCCGTAACAAAATTGAAAGCTAAGCCATGATGGAGAAACTGAAACAGCTGATCATAGCTGTACAAGGATAGACAAATTTTTAAATAAATTTAGTAGCAGAGCTACTGCAAGGGATTTTTAATGCTGGAAATCCATTTATCCTTTGCTGAAACTTCCGCGT
>NW_015662585.1:29689-33031 GCF_001515625.1 Sinocyclocheilus rhinocerous | reverse complement strand
TATTCTGTCCCTTATTTTCTTAAAGAACAAACACTTATTTTCGAAATAAACACTATTTTCTTAAAGAATAAACGATAAAGAATCACAATTGTCCCTTATTTTCCATTTCTGAAGTTAATTGGCAACCCTAATGATGACGTAATTATCTTTTGACTCCCCTGACAGAGGCACCTTGCTCAAAAAAACAAACAAACAAAAAAAAAAACCTCAGTTGTTGAGATATGCGAGTTCGGGAGGAGCCTTATCATCCAGTCCTGTCAATCATCGCTACGACCATATATAAGCAGCAGTCATTGCTCCGTTCCAGCGACGATTCTTCCGGCATATGGCCCCGTCCTATTCCGTGAAACATGTCCCACCCTGATGAGCTTCAGATGTTTACCTCGGACAAGGAACTTGTTCCACGGAATCTTCTTCCATCACCGAGCCGAGCTCAGCTTCTCCAAACACCGGTTATCGTACGGGTCATGCCAGCAAGGAACAAGGTCGTCCTTCCTGTGCCCTCCTCCAAATTCGGTTAACGGATTGCAGCACGCTCTTGCCTCTGCAAATATCCATTTTCCCGTATGCAAACCAAAGTCCTGTTGTATGCTTTTTACCTGAAGTCACAATCTGGACCGACTAGATCCACTATCCCTCCCGCCCACCAAGAGGCCCCCAGTCACCAGTCTAAGGGGCCGTTCACATATCGCGTCTTTTGCGCGCTCAAGTTCGTTATTTCAAATGTAGACACACGCAGGCACACTCATAATGGAAGCGACGTGGTCGCGACGCCCACGCGGTGCGACGCGCTAATTTTTTCCAGGCGCGTCCGCACCGCATCGAGATAAAAACATTTCAACTTTTCAGAATGCCGCAAGCGCACCGCGGGTCATGTGACAAGAATCAACCAATCAGCTTCATCCTTTCCTGTAACAACATTGAAAGCTCAGCCAACATGAAGGAACAGCTGATCATAGCTGTACAGGGATGGCCATTTTTAAATACATTTAATAGCAGAGCTACTGCAAGCGATTTTTAGTGCTGCAAATCCATTTATCCTTTCCTGAAACTTCCGCGTCTTCATGGAGAGCGCAGGTCATGGTTGCTTAGCAACAGCAGACGCCTCTGGAGCGCAAGCGCCTGAACGGTTTGGAAAAAAGCAGAAAGCGGCACGCCTAGCGTTTTCCACGCGTTTTTAGGCGCGACATGTGAACGGCCCCTAAGAGAGCTAGGCTGGCCTTCTTCAGCCAGGAGATAGAGTCAGCCTCGAGAACAACCAGCTTTTCCTCGCCCGCGGCTGTTATCCCCGTCCCCCAATCCTCCCCTTTTTCCCCCATCTACTTCTTTCTTTCCTTCTACAAGCACAGAACCCAGCATGAGGCTGCCAGCGCAAACGATGCTTGCCTCATCTTTTCACCGTGTCAGCATTCCTCCCTCTTCCTCAGCCTGTCCTCCATCCTATTCCCTCTTTATGACTGTTCCAGCAGCAACTTCCGCCCATGGCATTGCCATGGAGCCCCCATCTGTGTCTATTCCGCACTGCACTCAAATCCTCTCAGGGATGGATGTGGACATGGCCTCCCTTCTATCTCCTTTCTATCTCCAAAACGCAGCTGCCGCAGCAGCAACATTAGTGACAAATCCTTTTAAGCCTTTACCCCAGCAGCAGTGATTCGGTATTCATTTTATCTGCCACAGCAGAGACATTTTCACCCTACAATCTTTTATCAGCAGCCCACCCCTGCAAACATGCTCCTGCGGGGCCCATGCTGGCTTTTTGCGGGCACAGTGTGCTAGGGCCAGCCCACACCAAACCTAAACAGGCCCAGTGCGGGCTAGCCCAGGCGAGGCCCACAGCTTTGGGCTCACCGTGAGCTCTCTGTGACCAGCCCACACTATGGGACTGCCCACATTAATCCAATAATGGTTTAATCCATTCGGGCCCAGAGCAACTTTTGTACCTTTGGGCCCATGCAGGTTTGGTGTAGGCAGTCCTGCAAATAGGAGAATATTAATATTGACTGGCCATTATTTAGCCACTCAACTGAACTGGAATGGCTCAAACCAAAAGAGACCTTTCCAGAACCTGTTGTTTCACATAGGAAAGGGGTTCCTCAAATCTGGTTTACGAGATCCACTTTCCTGAGTTTCCAGAGTTTGGTTCTAACCTTAATCAAACACAATCAAACAAACCTGAGCATGTCTTCAGGATCATTAAAAAATCACAGGTGGGTGAGTTTGATCAAAGTTGGAGCTAAACTCTGCAGGAAAGTGGATCTCACGAGCCAGATTTGAGGTGTAACAGACATGAGCCTGTTACTAAGAAATTTGTGGGAAGTTTCCTTCCTTTCCACTAGGGTTGCTAGGGTGTTTTAGGTTTCCTTAAGTTAGTGTGACCATACGTGCCATTTTCCCCGGACACGTCCTGGCCAGGATTTCTATATTGCTTTGATTCAAAGTACCTCGACAGTGTTTCGAAAACACAAGGAACCGATGTCATACACCGATCGGTCTGCACACGCAAACAAAGCCAAACCCTAGATATTTTAGGCAATATAGAAATCCTGGCCAGGACGCGCGTGTTTGTTTTGGTGATTTCAAATATCAACATTGGCTACCAGAAATCGCTTACACCCTACTTAAGTAAAGCCATGTGGTAGAGGGAGTTAGCAATAGCAAGCAGCAGTAGCCAGCATGGCTCACCTGCTGAACACATTGTGCTGTGTCCTGGTTGGGAAATGTGTAATTTCAAGCCCAGTCTAAAGGTCTCTTTTGTTTAGTTTTTTTCTATTTAAAAGTGTACATTGCTGGTGTTTTTTGCAGAGATGTTACATGTATGTATGGCCTATGTTTGGATTGATGCTAAGAGTTTAAGACAGTGTAGTTGTATGCATTTTAGAAGGACTCTTTATTGGTGAGGTCACCACATCATGGTCCAGTTTGAATATGGATTTAAAGTTCCTTTCGACGTTAGACCACAGTCTGGATTATTTTTGACTGTTCCTGGTTAGGAAGAGTCTGGTGTTTGAGAGCTGTGGCGTGTTTTCATTACAAGAGGTTGGATTCTTCATTTGCTATCAGCCAACTTCAGCTATGGACAGTGTTTGGACATTGATGCACTACAGATAAGACTTTTGCACACTTCAACTTTCACATGACGAAATCCTACAAACTTACAAAATCCCTGGTAGCCCTTCGGGCAGGTACTCTTCAGATTTTGGAAGCCCGAAAATTAATTTAACTAGCCCAAATAAAAAAAGACCTTTTTTTTTTAAATATAGAAAATCAGATAGGAGTTTAAATGTCAATCAAAAATATTTTCAATACACAAATATCAACAAATATGAAGGAAGGAATTTT
>NW_015662585.1:11916-26963 GCF_001515625.1 Sinocyclocheilus rhinocerous | reverse complement strand
AAAAGACAAGAATGGACACAAAAACTTTCCACACCTCATCAGCCCAATGTCACTTTTTAATGAAAGCCTTCTCTTTTTCCATTAAATTGTCAGCTCTGATGGGTATTTTCTGTTTGCATTTGTTTATTCATAGAGACTGTATTTTCCGCGGAACGCCATTTCACCTGCCGTAAGTGGTTTTGTCTCAGATCGTGGCGGGGTGTACGTTTCCAACGCTCCTTTAGAAACTCTTGAAATTAAGAATGGTGCAATGACAAATGCTCTGAGAGCGGCAAATCTGCTTCAGAAGGCAAATTTGGAGCCTGTCTGAATAAGGAGAGGGTGACATTTACAGATTTGATTTTCTCTCTACCTCATCATACGGCAGACACGAGCCTGCGCAAGGGTCGCTGTAGTGTCAGCCATGACTTTTTGATCCCATTTTGGAGAATGTGGGCTTTGGAGGAAACGTATTAAGCTATCCTGATATAAGCACAGATTCAAGAAAAACTCTTTGCTCAAACCGACTCAAATGGAGGTCAAGTAAATCTAGGGCTGTTTCAGTGCAACAGATAAGGACGACAACAAAGACAACAAACACCTAAAGGAGTAAATGTTATGGAGATCAATTACGTCACTCGTTTCGCCTCTGTTAATGGATCGATTTTGGCCCATCTGTCATATTACAGAGACGTTTCACCAAGGACCGCAATCTGTCTCGTGAGAAATGTTCCAGAAAATCAAATCTCATAGCCGTGCGCATCTCAAATGAAACTTTAGATTATAATAATAATAAAAAATAAATAAAAAAAACACGAATTGCAAACCAACACACTATAGATTCTACTCATCAACTGATGTTTTTTTTTTGCCTTGATAAATATAATATAATAAAATGGGGAAAAAGTCAAATCCTCTAGTGAGATGAGGTGTCAGTTAATTATAAAACTTTGTATAATAAAGACTGAAAAATGCTGGGAAAAGCAACATTTACAGCTCCCAGTACAGATATTAAGGGGGTGTCTAGGGAAATTTGAGCTTTTTTCCTCCATTTTTTTCAAACGAAATTAATGTGACAGAAATAAGGGCTCATTGCACAGTAGTTCCAAGCAGACAGGGAGAAGGATGGGACTGCATGTTAATTCATCAGTAGCGCTGGTAAACTTTTCTTCAAGTGGTCTTCCCTCAGCTGCTTTATTAGCCACATGAGTTGAAGACAGGCTGGGAAAGAGGGAGGTCTTTTGACTTTCAAGTGAAAGTAGGAAAGGCTTTGATATGAAAGGCAGCATAAGAAAGGAGAATGCAGCGGGTTGACATGGTCTTTTACCAAGCTGGCATTCCAACCTCCATACTACAAGCCTCCTCCACATCTCTCTCTAGGGACTTGTGCGCTGCATGGAAATCAGTGGTATAGTTATCTATATGCTAATTTCCATGGGACGAAAGGTGAATATTCAGACATTGGAGAGTCACACCCACAGTGTCTGGTCAAATGCAACACAATAGGAAGACCGTAATACAAAAAAAACAACATAGATACATGCACAGATTGCAAAGAGGTCGTATGCATTTAATTTAATTATTAAGTTCACATTGTGATGAATTAAGTTAAGGGTGGCCTGACCAATTACCTGCTGTGTTTGATAAGCAAATGCACAAGAGGGAACTACTTGAAGTTTAATCCAGCCGTATCTGACTCTTGTCTTTCCGTCCCCAACTGTAAGACCTCTTGAAATTATAATTAAGACATTTCTTATACCATTTAACATATTTAAAACTTTTTATGGCCTTTAGTTTGATACAACTCACTTTAGTTTTTTTTAAGTACCCGCGGGAGATCTACATTTAAGATAGCCCGTCAGGCAGAGTGGTGATACATTTTGGTAGCCCGACTGGAAAACACAATAGCCACGGGACGTCGGGCTAGCGATTTTGCGAGCCCTGATTATTTTTATTTTTTTTTAGTCCAGTTCATGACAACAATCAATTGACAACACTAGTTGGAAGGCAAATTTTTAATTATTGAAACAATCTTAAATATTTCAAAGAAAGTCAGACTGAAAACAATGACAAATCTGTGTTGTTTTTGGTCAGCGTGTCTAATTATTCAGACCAAACACAGAGCTATAATTATGATGACAGTGACTATAAAAACAACGACCACAATCTCTAGTCATAAACAAAAAGATTGTACACAACAGCCTCTTCTTATTCAGACTGTGAAAGAGTCCACAAAAGTCCATGCTGATGTAATGACTATTCATTGCTAATGTTTCATACTGATGACATCACCCCTCAGGGCAGTATAGTTTTAGGTCATTAAATCATTTTTGGACCATTTTGACTCTAGCAGCCACAGCTGAGTTATGCTGTCTTTCAAAACTCATTTCTATCATTATACATTCAAAAGAAAATATTTTACAGACAACAAATCAGAGGATTTTAATTGCTGACAGATATAACCTATGTGAAATAATTCCTCCAATTTATGCATATCACAGTTACACATTAAGGAAATATTCCCTTTAAAACATAAAAAGTTAGATCTTTAAAAAGTGCAAAAAAACAAAAACGGTAAAAAAAAAAAGATCAAAAATCCCTGACCTTTAAATGTTACTGTGGACAGAAAATACAAAGACTTGTAGAAGTGTTTTTGATAACACTCCAGTAGCATGAGTCAGACAGACGCAAAAGTACATTCACACTGCAGCAAATAATCTATATTAAGGAAAAAATTAGATGATTAATGCGGAACTATATAGGATTTTCAGTTACTGTTTGTAAACAATATTTAAACCTCAAACCTTGTTCCTCCTCGTGAACAGGCTCAACACATTCAGCAGTGTATACCCCTGCCCCTGACATGATATCAGTTGCCAGAACACACACAGCCCAACCTGCAGCAAGTCAAAAGCGTACTATTTGTGGGAAGATAAGCGATGAGGTGTTTTGCAAATATTGTTTTAAATATTGCGTTCATTATGCACAAATGGTAGTTTTTGTATATATGAACAGTTACACTAATAATTAGATGACTGGCTGTAATTTGCGAGTGGGCTGTCTTCAGTCTAGCTCGCCAATAAACAACAATTGTGTCATCATAAAAATTTAATTACAATGCATAGCAATCTGCCAAGTTACAGATAGAAGTTAGTAAGGCAATAGTAACATTAGTAAATTGTTTTAGTGTCAAGACATTACAAATTAGTGGAGCTTCCCGAGCTTCAGACACAGACAACACACCCACTGGACAAAGGTTGCAGCCCAGAAATGAGCCAGCAGTAGAAGATTCAAATAAGAAAATACAGGCAAAGGACAATGTCTATGTAGACAAAAACACCACCACACACTTCTAGTGGATCATAAAGTAATGGTTGAGAGGGATTATTTTTGTATGAGTCTATAGTTTATTTTTTGTAAAAATCCTATAGTGTGCCTTTAAGGAAGATACCACTCTTTCCCAAACAAGATACAAGCTAAATGTGACTTAATCCAACTATGATGTTTGTCCTAACAGATATCCATGCTCTTCCGGTGATCTTCCTGTCAGGATTTGCTGTGGAAGTTTCTGTTTCCTGTGGGCTAAAGATTTAAGCCTATGCGGGGTAAAAACTAGGGTATTTTGTGTTTAAAAAGACACTTTCAAGTTGTCTACCTCCAAAAAGTTAGCATTCTGCTAACATTTTGCCACCATGTACTTTGAACAGTTTCCATATGGATAACAAAAGAGTAGCCAGTGTTAACAGACACCACACAGATAGGGGAAATGGGAAATCACTTTGATACCTGGTCTTTCACTGAGTTTATTGATTTTCTCCCCTAATCAGCATTCACATTTTTCAAACTGTCCCTCAGACACAATATAACACATTCAGATTAACATTAGCTACTCAGTATATAATAATGTTGAAAACAAGCATGATGTGGCTAAACATGCAGTTCACTCAAGCAGATGTACTGAACTGATAAGAACAAAACTGTTTCACAAGAAACCTGTCTGATGTTGAAAAAGACAAAAATAAGAGCAAACATATCTAGTCATGTTTATTTATTTAACTGTAAAGCATTAACACTTTATCTGTATCGATTCAAAGCAATTTCTGCATACATGTAACTAAATTTATGCAAATTTAACCTTTTGAAAAGTATAGGATTGGGCAATGAAGAGAAGGTACAATAAACAGACTTTTGTTCAACACTGATACAAACATTAAAACCTGAGTAGCACTGTCAGATTCAAACTCTAGATCCAACAACGTCTGGACCACAATAAGTAAGATAAAAAAAATAACAGTGAAAGATGGGCAAAAAGGGTCAGTATTCTGGAAGTGAGTAATTTTCTTCTTGTCTTGTTTCCGGGGTGCCGGTGATATTGTTTTCAAAGGTTGTGGATGCTTATTTCCATAGTAGAGGGATAAAGGTCAGGAAATGCAGCCGCTATAAATGGCACATGGTTTCTGAAACTGACTCTGCCTTGACGTCTACAGACAAAGAAAAAAAGCACCAATGCAAAACAATTTTGTGGAGATGACACATGCTAGGCATCACGCCAACCTTGAATGGCGTGACAGCCACAAATCCTCAGAGTAGCGTGTCATGTATATAGATGCTGTTACACAATAGCACTAGCCTGAAGCCCCTATCTCAATATGTTGTATGACCTGTCCTGGCATGTGAAATCTAAAACAAGGCTGCTCTATATTCAGAAAGCTCTAGTCACTGACTCATCCGTTTCAAAAGGCAAGGACCCACATGATAGGTCTGGTTTGTGTGTCACTGTATCTAGTCCAGTGTGAATTATTAAGCAGAATACTTGAACCTTGTTCCCAAACCAAGAAACACATTTGCTTCCGGTGGGTACTTTCAGTGGAAAACATCTGGATTTTTAAATTAGAACACAGTACAGTAGGCATATTCCCTGTCAGGTAACCTTACTAAATGAACTGCTTTTATTCTAGATCAGGCACGTGCACACATAGACATCAAAGGGGGCTTTAGCACCTGCCCTTTTTCTTCATCGAGAGAAAGTGCCCTTTTCTTCTGGGGAGTATTTTATTTTTTATTTTTTTAATAAATTAATATATGTGTATATGTGCGCATGTGTGTGTTTATGTTTGCGCGCACAGCATTCCCTGTCAAACAATTAAAAAATCAAAATATCTGGTCGGGTCGGGAAATGTTGAGACTGTCGAGTTCCGATGCCTTTCTCCAATCCGCATCTCCGCAGCACAGCAGTGTTGCACACATTGATCACCACATCACATCACAGTCACAGGCAGAGAACCGCAGAAGTGAAGCCCTCCCTCCCTTTCCAGTTGTGTTTGTCTTACTGTGGAGGTGAGTGGTGATGAACAAAAAACTGAGCTACCTGTGCCTCGAATTTACAGCTAATTACCCAAAAGGCAAGTGTGTTTCTCTGCACAGGCCCGGTGCACCCAGGACGCGATCTTCCCAGATGTCCTTCACTCCGGTGCCGGGACAACACGGACCCTGGGTGCACCCGCAGTGACTTACTAAAATAAACTTGAAGTATACTACTTTTTGGTAAGGGCACTTATCTTATCTTATCTTTAATTGATTTTTCCATACATTTCTGTTGTACATTAACTGACAGTCACCACTGATAAGCTACCACTAAATATTGTAAAAACTTAATTTGTTGTAAAGTTGCTTTGCAACGATTTGTATCGTGAAAAGCGCTATACAAATAAACTTGAATTGAATTGAATTGAATTTAACAGTTTAAATGATTCGGTTCAATCGCAGTGACTCGCTTATTAACAGTGACTTGCTGCCACCTACTGATGGTTTCAATTTCACATTGAAAATATCTTTTCATTAAAAAAAAAAATCTAATATCAGTATTCAACATTTTATGTTTAAAATATCAAAACAGTATTAATGCATTTGTAACAGCAGGTTAAATACATTAATGACCTGCATTAAACAGTGTGTAAATGCATCTAATGCCACTTCCAATGCAGCTTCTGTGTTTCCTCTGCATTGCAACGATGAATTTTGTCAATACTAATTTCAGTTTGCTTGGTAACAGCCCAAATGACTTATAATTTTAATTGACTGATTCAAGTTAAGAATTTGACTGAAATGATGATGCACACTTTTAGAAAGAAGGGCTTTATAAAGGTAAAAATGCCCATAAAAGGTAAAAATCAATTTAAACTTATTGGAAAAGGTTCATTTCTATCACTGCTGTGAACTGATCACCACACAGAATATACAGAATATCAAAAACTTTAGGAGTCAGTTGTCCACGGTAGCACAATATCAGCACAATAACACACTCATGTCACAAAATGTTGTCTAATTATCGTTATCGATAAAATCCCAGAAAATATAGAGATATATTTTTTGTCAATATCACACACCTCTAATATATTTAACGTTTTGTTTAGGAAAAAATGAAAATAAATATGAGAGGTGCCCTTTTTTCCACTTGAGCCCCTGCCCCTCAAAATGTCTGTGCACGTCCCTGTTCTAGAGTAAATATTTTTTTTGATATGACTGAATAAACCTTACTACATTACAATCACAAAAGTCATTTTCATCTGGCTAAAATAGCTCCCTCAGTTAATAACCGCAGATTTCCAAGTGCAGGGAAGAGTAGTAGTCCAGTGTAATCGAGTAGAGATGTTTATTGCGCTATTCAGTGCAGATGAAGCGAATAGTTCTGCAGAAATGTTGTGATTTGCAAAAGCATTTTTCTCTTTAAAATGTAGCAAGTAAAAGTAAACAAAAATATTAAATCAATCGAGTAAACGAAAAACTGTACTTAAGTACAGTAATGATTTGTCAAAATGTTGTCTAATTATCGTTATCGATAAAATCCCAGAAAATATAGAGATATATTTTTTGTCAATATCACACACCTCTAATATATTTAACGTTTTGTTTAGGAAAAAATGAAAATAAATATGAGAGGTGCCCTTTTTTCCACTTGAGCCCCTGCCCCTCAAAATGTCTGCACGTCCCTGTTCTAGAGTAAATATTTTTTTGATATGACTGAATAAACCTTACTACATTACAATCACAAAAGTCATTTTCATCTGGCTAAAATAGCTCCTTCAGATAATAACCGCAGATTTCCAAGTGCAGGGAAGAGTAGTAGTCCAGTGTAATCGAGTAGAGATGTTTATTGCGCTATTCAGTGCAGATGAAGCGAATAGTTCTGCAGAAATGTTGTGATTTGCAAAAGCATTTTTCTCTTTAAAATGTAGCAAGTAAAAGTAAACAAAAATATTAAATCAATCGAGTAAACGAAAAACTGTACTTAAGTACAGTAATGATTTGTAGAATAGAATAGAATAGATGATTCGAGTAGAATTTAAGAACACTTGACACCTACCTTCTATCAGGGGGGACTTTAATAAATCTCGCCTGTCTTCGGGGAAACACTCCAGGAGTCTTTTTAAAAGTCTTCCCAAATCTGAGGAGCTTCTGTGCAGGTAGAGTATATTTCTGTCCGACCATTCAGTCCTTATTTCAAAGAACTCCTCTTCCTCTCCTCTAATGATGAGCCTGCGGATCCCGTTAACCCAACAATCCTTCACGAACATGTTCACCAGGGATGTGCCCTCAAAAATCGCCGATGCCATCTTAAGTACCCTCACTCCAGCATTCTGTAATGGGTGGATTTATCTTTCTGCTTAACTTCAACAGCATAAGTCAGTCAAACTGACTCATGGTCGAGTTTGAGGGAAAACCCACACATGTAAAGGATAATATATGAGTTGGCCTTGTTTAAAGGAAACTGACGGTTTCGATTCGTTTGCGTCTTCAAACGTGGCAAACGGATATGTAAGAATAGCACATCTCTAAAAACAACTCCACAAATATCAAGTAGCTAGTTAAAATATTATCCTATGTATTTCTATACTCCCTTCGTTTTTCTTCAGCTGGGTGCGCGGATCTCAAAACGTCGGACGTTTTATAAAATTACGCCCCATCCGTCAAAAAGTTAGTTTAGGCGTTCTCTTAAATGTCTGATCCAATTTAATATAACGGACTGCGACAGTTCGCTTGTACGCACCGGTAACTTGAACCTCTTTAATCCCATTAGATATTGTTAATCACAGATAAAGTCCAGAGTCGATCAGCTGACCAGAGTGAAGACGCCGAAAACATGTCGAGAGTTTTGTTACTGACGTAAAAAGGCAGCGTTTCCTTCTGTTGACAGAAGTTGAGTCTTCACCCCTCCTTCCCTCTCATTCTCTTTCCCCAACAGCGCTATGCGAGGAATTTACGTGTGTGTGTGTGTAAGAAAGAGAGATAGAGAGCTCACTCCCAATGAACGTCATTCTATGAGCATGTGCTCTTTATTTGCAGTGGCGGCTCGTGGGTTTTAAAATAGAGGAGGCACACTAATTGTATTGGTCTGGGATCCCTGCCGATTATTATATTTGAGAAATTTAGGCTAGTAATTTTACATGCGTGGTCGGTACTACGACTGCGTTTTAGTGCCACGTTAAAAATAAAAAAATTCTAAAATTACGAGATTAAAGTCGTAATGTTTTGAGAATAAAGTCAAAATTACGTGAATAAAGTCGAAATATTTTTTAGAATAAAGTCGACATTTTTCAAGAATAAAGTTGAAATTACGAGAATAAAGTCGAAATGTTTTGAGAATAAAGTCAAAATTACGAGAATTAAATCGTAGCAAAATAAAGTTCTAATATTTTGAGAGTATATTGCAGAAATACCATGCAGGGACAGTATGCTTGGAAATAATATCACGTCTTCAATTGCATTCATTAGGCCTATTTATAGTGCGCCAGCCACCCAATAACAGCAATAAGCTTTGTGCTTTTGGTATTTTTAATAGCCTATAAAACAAAGTCTCAGCTTTTAAAATCTGTCAGTTTTATAGCAAAATACAAATTCTATAAAATTCTATGAAATAAAAAATAAAAAAAATCTACTGTCACGATCTCCAGTTGGAGTGCCCATGAGCTCCTCTACAGGGAGCTCCTCTCAAACACAAACAAGCAAGCCCAGCCCTGTGCCGAACGCCAAAATGCGGTACCGTTCAAATAAATATGCATGTGGATATGGCAAAATAAATAAATTAGATCAAATTAAATTAAATAATCTCCTGGTGTAAATGTAACTCCCCGCGAATTAGTGCAGCCTACAGGATCCCTTATAAAAAGACATGCCATTTTTGTCACATTTACCGTGTCTGCATGATGAAACTGAAAGTGGTCCGGTAAGAAAAATAATCTTGTTTCCATTTTCATTAAGATTATGAAACATTATATCGTTGATACATTTTTTAGCTATATCGCCCAGCCCTAATATCGTATATATTTTTTTCTTATATAGAAAATGCATCATGATTTAAGAATTTTTAGATATTTGTACTTGAAATAAGGCAAAAATCTCAGCAATAAAAGCCATTTTTGCAGAATGAATGAGGTATTTAAAGATCGCTTACGCTTTAAAAAGGGGGAGGAGACCGAAAGAAACTCTGGGTTTACTGATGAAAACCTGCTCCCGACCAGGTTAGGTTCACAGAGTAAGTTACTATGGTAACTTAAGGAGAGGTTTAGTTTTGTCTTATATTGGAACCGAAAACTTCCCTTTTCTGGGGTTAACAAATTCTGAGTTTCCAACAAACCCCGCTTTCTGGAATACACCCCTGATATCTGATCTTATGACTGTTTGAGAAAAAAAAATATTATTATTATTTATAAGTGGTCTTTATATGCTTTAAGTAAAGTGAAGTTACTTTACTTAAAGCAGACAAAGACCACTTATAAATAATATGACCACATTATAAAGCCTTTTGGATGTTTCATGAAGACTTTGTATTTGTTATTTTACAGTAAAAACACTAATAAGATGTACTAAGTTATTGTGCAGATCTTAAACAATGGCAAGATATGACACTTATAATACATTATAACTATGGGAAATATAATCCATTGTAACTTAAGTGGATGCAACTGTATCGCGATACATATTGATATTGAATTATTGTCCAGCCCTACCTGTGGTGTATAAATATGCATTTATGATGTAATTGCATATTGACTCCACTAGAGGGCCAACCTTGGGGCTTACTGGGTCAGACGAGTGAGACTGTACCATGCATGAGCGGGTTAGCAGCAGGAGCTGCTGGTGTTCTGTAATAAACATGTGGTTCTGAGTTATAACTCTCCGTGCACGTAGTCTATCGGATATACTGCACTAGAAGAAACACTACATGGTGTCAGAAGAGAGTCGTTTCACGAACTCGAGCCTGCGTTTGACAGCACTGAGACTTGACGAAGAAAGTGAGCGCGATTCCTGACTGAAGTGAGTCTGCTATAGTAAAAAATAAACATGGATCAGTTCAGATTACCACCTCCATTAGTCCTGTCGGGGAATACAGGTGAAAACTGGAGAAGATGGACACAGCGGTTCAACATTTATATGACTGCTACAGGTTCAGATTCGAAAAGTGAAAAGGTAAAAATCGCCATTCTTCTTCATGCTTTAGGAGAGGAGGCCTTAGAAGTATACAATTCACTGTCTATTGAGCACCTTGGGGTTGACTGCAGGGGGTTACTGGGTCAGACGAGTGAGACTGTACCATGCATGAGCGGGTTAGCAGCAGGAGCTGCTGGTGTTCTGTAATAAACATGTGGTTCTGAGTTATAACTCTCCGTGCACGTAGTCTATCGGATATACTGCACTAGAAGAAACACTACATGGTGTCAGAAGAGAGTCGTTTCACGAACTCGAGCCTGCGTTTGACAGCACTGAGACTTGACGAAGAAAGTGAGCGCGATTCCTGACTGAAGTGAGTCTCAGCAGGAGCTGCTGGTGTTCTGTAATAAACATGTGGTTCTGAGTTATAACTCTCCGTGCACGTAGTCTATCGGATATACTGCACTAGAAGAAACACTACATGGTGTCAGAAGAGAGTCGTTTCACGAACTCGAGCCTGCGTTTGACAGCACTGAGACTTGATGAAGAAAGTGAGCGCATCCTGACTGAAGTGAGTCTGCTATAGTAAAAAATAAACATGGATCAGTTCAGATTACCACCTCCATTAGTCCTGTCGGGGAATACAGGTGAAAACTGGAGAAGATGGACACAGCGGTTCAACATTTATATGACTGCTACAGGTTCAGATTCGAAAAGTGAAAAGGTAAAAATCGCCATTCTTCTTCATGCGACAGTGTCCAGCCTTTGGCGCAACATGTCATGCCTGTGGAAAACATAATCACTTTGCCTCAGTGTGCATGTCTCAACAAAAAGACACAAAGACTAAACACAATAGAAATGTCACAGTTGATTCATTATTCATCGGGTCAGTTGAACTAAAAGAGACCCGCGGCTTTGTACAGAACGCATGGCACACAGATGTAGACATTGGAAATGTGACAGTGAAGTTCAAATTGGACTCTGGAGCAGAAGCCAATATTTTACCTCATGACATTTATCAATCTCTGCACGAAACAGCGTTGTTGCAACCGACTTCGACTATGCTGGTGGCGTATGGTGGAACTAAATTAAAGCCAGAAGGTGTGGTCAACCTTCAGTGTGTCACACCCAAAGTGCAAGTTTGCTTACCCTTTTACATTACCAGACACTCGTCCATTCCAATACTTGGTAAGGAAGCATGTGAACGGATGCAACTGCTTAAAAGAGTTGAAGCTGTTGTAATTAAGCATTCTACCGCCAAAGAGGAGCTGATAACACAACATCCAACAGTTTTTGAAGGGCTTGGTCAGTTTCCGGGTGAACATCATATTCATGTCGATCCGAAAGCAATCCCGGTCATACATGGCTGCAGAAAAATTCCCTTAGCAGTGCTGGGCAAACTGAAGGCCACACTGGATCAGCTGTTGCAAGCAGACGTTATAGCACAAGTCACCCAGCCCACTCCTTGGGTCAACAGCCTTGTTGTCACTGAAAAAAAGAACGGGTCACTACGAGTATGCTTGGATCCTCATGACCTAAATAAAGCTGTTCTTCGTCAACACTTCTCTATTCCGACAACTGAAGATGTCCTGTGCGAGCTTGCTGGAAAGAAAATTTTCTCCATCTTTGATGAAAAGGATGGCTACTGGCAAGTCAAGCTTGACATGGAATCCTCCCTACTATGCACGTTCAACACGCCATGGGGTAGATACAGATTAAAACGTCTACCATTTGGTATCAGGTCTGCTAGTGAAGTTTTCCAGCAGTACAATAATGAAGTGTTCAAAGACATAGGCGGTGTACACATTGTAGCTGATGATATGATTGTCGCAGCTGCCACAGAACAAGAACATGATGTCATTGTTGCTAAAATTATGGAGAGAGCCAAAAAACACAATGTGAAATTCAACCCTGACAAGATTAAGTTCAAGGTGAACAATGTACATTTCATGGGCCATGTGATAACACCACAGGGAGTGAAAGCAGATGACGGCAAGATACAGGCAGTAGTAAGCATGCCAGCACCCATGGACAGACAAGCACTGCAGCGCCTTTAGGGCATGATAAGATATCTTGCACCATTTATTCCAGGTGAGGCATCACTCACGGCTCCTCTCAGACAGCTGTTGAGAAAGGACATTGCATTCCAGTGGCAACCAGAACAAGACAAGGCACTGTCTGCACTCAAAACAGCACTGACCAACACACCAGTTCTCAGGTACTACGACCCCAACACAGCACTCACCATACAAACAGATGCATCCAAAGATGGCTTAGGATCATGTCTGCTGCAGGAGGGGCAACCAATAGCATATGCGTCCAGGTCTTTAACGGATACAGAAAAGAACTACGCCCAGATTGAAAAGGAGCTACTGGCGATTGTCTTTTCAACCAAAAAGTTCCATCAGTATGTGTACGGATGCAGTGTGAATGTCCAATCGGACCATAAGCCATTGGAGGCTATCTTCAAGAAGCCACTGAGCAAAGCACCGGCGAGACTCCAACGTATGCTCTTACAGCTACAGAAATATGACCTCATTGTCCAATACACACCTGGTAAGGACATGTTAATTGCTGATACACTGTCACGTGCTGTCGCTGAAGGCCAACACACAGGTACAGATGATCTCAGTGATGAAAGGGTCATATATTCATTCACTTGAAGCAACAGATGCCTTCAGTGAAGAAATGCTGAAGCAGCTTACAGATGCTACTGCAAGAGACAGTACACTCCAGTTGCTTGTGAAAACACAAAAGACAGGATGGCCAACACATAGAAAGAAACTCAGTCCCTCAATTCATCAGTTCTGGCCTGTCAGACACACTGTGGCTGTGCAAGATGGCATATTGCTGGTATCAGGTAGAATCTTGATTCCTGAGTCAATGAGAACAGAGATGTTGCAGAAACTACATATCTCACACCAAGGAATGCAACGCACAAAAGCACATGCCAGAAAATGTCTGTATTGGCCTGGAATGACCAAACACATAGAACAGTTGGTTGAGATGTGTCCAACATGCCAACAGATCCAGCCCAGGAACCAAAAAGAGCCACTCATCTCTCATGAAATCCCAGAGCTCCCCTGGTTAAAAGTAGCTGCTGACATCTTTGAAATCAGAGGTCGTCATTTCTACTGATTGTCGATTACATGTCAAAATTTCCTGAGGTGATGAATATCAGAGAGAAGACAGCGCACACTCTCAGTGATGAAAGGGTCATATATTCACTTGAAGCAACAGAGGCTCTCAGTGAAGAAATGCTGAAGCAGCTTACAGATGCTACTGCAAGAGACAGTACACTCCAGTTGCTTGTGAAAACACAAAAGACAGGATGGCCAACACATAGAAAGAAACTCAGTCCCTCAATTCATCAGTTCTGGCCTGTCAGACACACTGTGGCTGTGCAAGATGGCATATTGCTGGTATCAGGTAGAATCTTGATTCCTGAGTCAATGAGAACAGAGATGTTGCAGAAACTACATATCTCACACCAAGGAATGCAACGCACAAAAGCACATGCCAGAAAATGTCTGTATTGGCCTGGAATGACCAAACACATAGAACAGTTGGTTGAGATGTGTCCAACATGCCAACAGATCCAGCCCAGGAACCAAAAAGAGCCACTCATCTCTCATGAAATCCCAGAGCTCCCCTGGTTAAAAGTAGCCGCTGACATCTTTGAAATCAGAGGTCGTCATTTCTACTGATTGTCGATTACATGTCAAAATTTCCTGAGGTGATGAATATCAGAGAGAAGACAGCGCACACAGTAATTGAAAAGATGAAAGCAGTGTATGCAAGGCATGGCATTCCAAAAGAGCTAGTGTGCGATCACGTACCCTTTGCTAGCTATGAAATGAAGATGTTTGCTGCGGAGTGGGGCATTAAGCTGACACACTCAAGTCCAGCCTACCCTCAGTCAAACGGGCTGGCGGAAAGAACAATCAAAACGGTCAAACAAGTCCTGAAAAAAGTCCAGAACTACATGTAGGAAATACCGTGCACATTGAAACAGACAGAGGGTGGCAACCAGGTCTCATTGTTTCAAAACGAGATGAGCCAAGATCGTATAACGTCGTCAATGAAGCAATGAAGCCGCTGCAACCAGGCGCCACCTGAGGAAAACGATTCACAAGCCTACAGAAACATTTGATCCAGCGGATGAGACCCATGACGACACACACTCTCACATACCAGAGGCACGTGAAGTGACAGATCAGTCTGTACAGTGTGTGCCACAGCAATCTGTACATAATAGCAGCACCACAACCACCAGGAGTGGTCGGGTTGTGAATGTTCCTGTGAGGTTTCAGGACTATTGTATGAACTGACTATATATTTGCCTAGTAATTAAGGTTAAGCATGCTTAAGATTTAAACTGCTTATGCAGGGCTCTACAGTGCGACAGTCGCATTTGCGACTGAAAACTACTGCGTGCGACTATGAAAAAATATTTAGGAGCACCAGTGCGACTGACCAGATCTTCATCATATTTGTGATTGTGATCGCTGAGGGGAGCTTCAAAGGTTTCTACGTGTTTTTGCAGCTTTGAGTAATGCATCACAGACATATCTCCTGAATCCTTTCATAAGCAAAGTGTAGACGGTGTAAATAAAAGATTCATTGTGCAGTGTAGAGAG
>NW_015662585.1:10409-11604 GCF_001515625.1 Sinocyclocheilus rhinocerous | reverse complement strand
TTAAAAAAAAATTTGACATAAAAGATGACATACTTTTAAGAAAGATAGAAAAATGCCATTACAAAGGTATAAACACAATTCTACTGTAAAAAACTTTAAGGAGTCAAATATCACCTCGTAATGGGAAGGCTATTTTTTGATCAAATTTTGGTGAGCACAAGCGCTCCTAAAAAGAAAAATAAGCGTAGAGCCCTGTTATGGGACAAGATGTTTGCTATAAATAAGAAAGAAAATGTCCCCGTTATGAGGACTTTAAGATCTATATTCAGTGTTCATATATCCTGTTTTTAGCTTGTATTGTTTTCTGTGAAAAAAGGGGGATGTGGTGTAGTGTTATATGCATTTATGATGTAATTGCATATTGACTCCACTAGAGCCCTTGGGGTTGACTGCGGGGGGTTACTGGGTCAGACGAGTGAGACTGTACCATGCATTAGCGGGTTAGCAGCAGGAGCTGCTGGTGTTCTGTAATAAACATGTGGTTCTGAGTTATAACTCTCCGTGCACGTAGTCTATCGGATACACTGCACTAAGAAGAAACACTACAACAGCATGTCTCTGTTTGGACATGCCCAGAGGAGATCCGTTCTCGACCCTGAAACATTACATCAGTTTCGCATTGTGGGTGAATGGATCCACACTCACAGCGGACGAAGCGGATGCCGACTGCAACATCAGCGTCCAGCCACACCTCGCAGACGTCTCGTAGCCAGACCCAGAGCACCGCCAATCATCACCCTGCTGTGCGGAGCTCCAGCCAGAGCCCACCGCGACCGGCGAGCCATCTCTAAGAGGAGTGACAGAGCTGAAGATCGCCTCGGAGCCAGAGCCTCATACAGTGTCCGACCAGGTGCGTGAGCCAGCAACGAAACCCACCACGGAGGATTACACAGTGGAGTACAAGGGCATGAAGGAAAGCCCTGCCCACTGTTCCACCTCTGAGGGTGAGCTGAGGCAGGACCCTGAGGATTTAATAGACTTTTCTTCTGAGATACCCAGTCTTCCATCATCGTTTGAACTGTTTGCCTGTCCTGTTATGGCCAAGGAAGACATTTATGAACTGTCTGTCTGCCCTGAATTTCCTGTCTGTCCTTTCATCCGCTGTGTTCCCTGTTATGGGAGTCGCTATTTGGTGTGTATGGGCAGCACACACCATCCCGGAAAGCCCTGGCGGTCACAAATTCCCACCCAGCCT
>NW_015662585.1:6952-10115 GCF_001515625.1 Sinocyclocheilus rhinocerous | reverse complement strand
GGCGTCGTGGCTGGAGGATCCCTTGTCTCCGCCTCCAGCCTCCGAGTCCTGGATTCCGCCTCGGCTCGTCGACCCAGCGGCTCCACCATGGCTCCTAGCTCCCTCATCTCCACCGTGGCCCATCAGTCCACCAGCTCCGCCGGGCTCCCTCATCCCTCCGGCTCCACCTTGGTCAGTCGTCGACCATCCACCACCTTGGGACTCCACTCCTCCGGCTTCGCCTCGTCCCTCTGTCTCTGTCAGGCTCTTCCTTCCCTCTGGCTCCACCTTGGACCTCTGTCGCTCCACCTTGGCCCTCCGGATCCTCGCTGTCACCCTGGCTCAACGGCTCTCCATCTCTGCCCTGGGCTCCTCTCCCACCTGCTCCGCCACCGTCGGTCGGCCCCCTGGAGTCGTCAGCCCTTCCTCAACCATGGCTCCTCCCTCCATTGGCTCCACCGTGGGCCATCTCCCTGGCTGGGCTCTGGAGCGTATCACGCCTCCTGCTGCTCCGGGCTCCTCCCTAGATCCTTCCTCTGTCCTCTCCTCCCTGGTCATCTCCGCCACCTGCACCTCCCTGGACTCTTGTTAGTTGTCGTCCTCCTCCCGGTCATCTGGCCACCTCTAGAACCTCCTCCGGCCTGTCTGTGCCAGCCCATCACCATCCCTTTTTCACCATCCCTCTGCCGTTTCCTGTCCCTTCCTTCTCTGCGGCGTGAGGTCACACCTTCCGGAAGGGGGGGCGATCTGTCACACCATGTCTCTATTTGGACTTTGTTTTTGTTTCGCATCTTGCTAGTTGTCATGGTTATTGACTTGAGTTCATTTAGTTCAGGTGTGTCTAGTTAATTATCCTCGATTGGTCTGTGTACTTAAGTTCCTGTCGTTTCAGTTTGATTTTATCTGGTATTGTTAATGTCAACGTTCATGTGTGCCACCAACCTTCCTCTATGTGGATTTACCTTTATTGTGTGGATTTATTAAATAGTGGTTTTCGTCATTTTCATCTTCTTGCATGTTCATCGACACATAAAATGTCACAGCAACGTGTTAATTTTTTGACATAAATCATCATAATACATTCAAACTGTTCTTATGATTATTTATTAGATGATACAACATATTATAAGGTTTTTTGTAATGCATTATTCATTCATTATAATGCCTTAAAGTCCCTATAAAGGCAATATTAAATATGTGTTCTGAGTTTGTCACACCACAGAAAAATGTATTATTAACCACTCAGCCAAATTTGAATGATGAAAAAATCCGCCAAGTAAATAAAATAAGTGATCAAAATCTTGAAAAAATGGGCGGTATCCTCTACTCTCAAACGCTGGGGGTGTGTCCGCTTTTTGCGCTGAAACCACACCTACTTGCGGGAAAGCTGCCGCTATTATATCCTATGAGGGAATATTTTATGGAGGAATGGTGTTCATCCATCCAATGGAGTTCCACAGACTTGGCAAGTAGCACTGAAGCTGTTCTGGAGGCTGGATGTTGGTTTTTCCTTTCATTTGAAACCCATCTTCAACTACACATAGTTGCTGGTCTTCTGACTGCTTTAGTGTGGATTGCTGAATATCATTATTGCAACACACAAGCTGAGAAACAGAATATGCTCTAAATTGTTCAGATAACATTTTCTGTATGATTGTTCATAATATAGAATTGACAAATGAAATGGATGACAATATCTATGCTGGCGAGGTAGGTGGAGTCATCAGGATCTGCCACATTGAAACTAATTAAAGATTCCTGAAAAGAGGGTAACTCCAAGAGAGGACGCTTTGGTGGTCTATCAGGTGATGCTGCTTTCCGCTTAAGTGGAGTTGAAGAGCAAAGCGGAAGAACCTTGGATGTGGTGTTGCCCACGGCAACACTCTTCATGGCTACCGTAGCTTGAGAACCTGGAATATATATATATGAATAAGGATAGTAATAAGAGTTCTTTATGTATAGTGTTTATATTTGTAAGATTAGTGGTGCTATGTAAATAGAACGGATTTTCAAAAAACATTTCTGTACTTGCAAGATTTCATACAGGATGCATGACAGTCATCAGAATGTTAGCATACTGGAAGTATAAATATTAACAATAACCTTAACTTACTGTCTGTGTTCAATGACTAATAAATAGGTTCTTACCAAAATAATGATCTTTAAAAAAGCATCATATGACCCCTTTAACTTTGGTGTGAGGTGCATTCCATGAGTGTGCAAGTATATTGTGCATACCTAGAACCTGTCATCGCATACATTCAAAAAGACAAACTAAGAACCTAACCTGGCAACATACCTGAATTTTTTCTGTTGGCTAGTGTTGTTTTAGACGGTTGTGTGGCCACAGTCCTTTTCCTCACAAAGTGGTCTGTCTGACGTCCAACTTCTCGGGTGACTTTCTGCATGTTGTCACACTGACACTCTGTCTCTCTTGTGGTTGGAAGGGACTGCTTTGTGAAAAGATAATAGTTAAAATTACTTGTCTAATGAGTCAAACATACCGATGCATATGAACAAAAAAAATCACGTTAGAGGGTTGCGGCTAGTGTTGTTTTAGACGGTTGTGTGGCCACAGTCCTTTTCCTCACAAAGTGGTCTGTCTGACGTCCAACTTCTCGGGTGACTTTCTGCATGTTGTCACACTGACACTCTGTCTCTCTTGTGGTTGGAAGGGACTGCTTTGTGAAAAGATAATAGTTAAAATTACTTGTCTAATGAGTCAAACATACCGATGCATATGAACAAAAAAAATCACAAAATTTGTGAAAAAATTTAGAAGAGTTACTGTGGTCTACCTACTGTAATTATAACATAAGCACACAAGTTAACTTACACTCAATGGTGGGCACGTACTGCCGAGGATGGCACCAGTTGTCGGCGGGACGGGAGGATGAAGGCCGAGGCGGGAAATAGTCGGTTCGGCCCCATTTACCAGTAACAGCGGATTATCAGTGAATCCCAGTTGTCTCCGATGAAAGTTTATAAATTTATCCGGTGTAAAATGATCACTGCAGAGGCGGGGTTTGGTGGTGATCCTCAGTTCTCCATCAAGGTGGCTCTTCACAAAATTAATCCAACTCTTTTTGATATAATCATTATTAATTAGGAAATTTAAATAAGGACACCGAGTTGTTTTGTATGTTATCGCAACCAGGAAATACGCATTTCAGTGACAAAGGCA
>NW_015662585.1:5530-6838 GCF_001515625.1 Sinocyclocheilus rhinocerous | reverse complement strand
GAATGTGCTCTAGTTATAGTGTTAGGGGAGGGGCCATGGCTCGGGGGCTCCAGTGCGTCATCGAACCCCCTTTTTAGCCCCGGCCCAAAAAAATCCTGATCACAGAATTGGTGAAAAACTGTTTAACGGTCTAACTCCACTATTCAGTACCACATAGTTCACAATCTTTGTAATGTGTTTCAGCAATACATTTGTAATATTTATAATGCATTCAGAAACAATTCTCAGAATTTACTTTACAGGGACTTTAAGAATACCCTTATAATGAATTATAAATACAGGCTTCATACAAAGTGTTACTGTCAATCATTCTATTAAATTCTTCCACGTCACTGAAATAGTTATAAGAAAACAATCACTGTTGGGTTAACAGAAATATCAGTAACAAAAGGGTGCACTGGGCATTATGCAAAAATAATTCATATTCTACTCTGACCTGTAATGATAATCCGGACCAGAAAGGAAGACCTGCTCAGCCTCCTGCAAGGACAAATTCCTTAGGACAGCCAGGGCATATATGATGGCCTATGAAAAAAACGGCTAATTTAAATATACTATTATACCACTACTGAACAGCAAGCCATTATACATGGGTCCATACACGAGTAGTACCAGCATGCAGTTTATACAGTAGATTTTGTAAGTGTAGGAGCAGGAACACACACAAACACATTACATGGTCCGGCACATCTCTGGAAAAAGAACGCCATAGATGAACTGCACTTCATCTGTGAAGCTCAGTTGTGTTGGTGTCCTATGCAGTGCAAGAAATTTGGTCTTGTTGAAAAAAAAAACAAAAAAAACAGCTGCACTTTTATTTTTGTGATTGTGACCCTGAGAATTTGCTCACTGGCAAAACGTTGGCCCCTTAGCGCTGGCCCTGCACGGGCAGCCCTCACTTAGCCCCCAGGATGCCCACACAGGACCCGCACTATTAATCTACAACAATACATCTGTTTCACTTTAAATACTTTCCAGCTATTATAACTTAAGTCTTTGGGGGAAAAAAACAGTTATTATACATCTGAAATGGATGCAGTCACCACATAACTAATGTCTGTATTGTCAAAAATGTACAGTAGTCAAAGGGATTTCAAATCAATTTATTAAATACAAAACAGAAAACATTCAGTTCAGGTTAATGCAGCTACATATAGCCAAAAATGTAAATACACAAAAGTACAAAAAAAACAAAGAAAGCAAACAAAGCAATGTACAGTGGGTACGGAAAGTATTCAGACCCCCTTAAATTTTTCACTCTTTGTTATATTGCAGCCATTTGCTAAAATCATTTAAGTTATTTTTTTT
>NW_015662585.1:1029-4629 GCF_001515625.1 Sinocyclocheilus rhinocerous | reverse complement strand
GTGCTCAGCAGGTGAGCCATGCTGGCTACTGCTGCTTGTTATTGCTAACTCCCTCTACCACATGGCTTTACTTAAAGGGGTCATCGGATGCCCATTTTACACAAGTTGATATGATTCTTTAGGGTCTTAATGAAAAGTCTATAACATACTTTGGTTAAAATTTCTCAATGGTAGTGTAAAAAACACCTTTTTTACCCTGTCAAAATCAGCTCTGTTTTCAGCACGCTGTTCTAGTTCATGTTGCTTTAAATGCTAGTGAGCTCTGCTGACTCCGCCCCTCTCTTCCGTGGAGTGACGAGCAGACCATAGATATGTGTAGATTCCCTATTCGACCGCTCCAGATACGTTGACGCATCAGCCATCTTGCATTCACCATAATAATCAATGAATATTCAAAGATATACAAGCGTATAACTTGCTGTTGTAGATGCACACTGTCAATGCGCTCAAAGATTCGCAGACGGTTCCAAAAATGGCGGATGGCTTACGTATCGCGGCCCATAGAAACAGTCGATAATGAGGCATCTAGGTATATATATCTATGGAGCATACTAAACTTCAGCCGCGAAACTGGCTAACTAGCACATTATTAGGAAAGGCGATTTGCAAAGATTCATAAAAACCCTTATACTCACTTCTTCTGTAGATGAAGCTGGATCACAAATGATTCGGGCGAACATAGACGCATTTAGGCAGATCGGGGATCAGCGCATTCACTTCAAAACGAAAGTACTGTTAATCCTCTGCGTCTTCAACATCTCAGATGTCTGGAGTAAATGACGACTGCTATATTCATTACTACATCCAACAACCAAACACCTCAATCGCTTAATCGGAGACATTCTAGTCTTCCCCTGCACCGGAGTCGACACAATGGCGGACTGATGACAGCTCACTCAGGGCGGAGCTAAGGTAAGACGCTACTGTCAATCAACTATCTCTGAAACAGAAACAACATCAGAATCATCTTACCTGGGCTAAGGAGAAAAATAACTGGACTGTTGCTCAGTGGTCCAAAGTCCTTTTGGTCCAAAGTGCATTTCATTTGGAAATCAAGGTCTGGAGTCTGGAGGAGGACTGGAGAGGCACATAATCCAAGCTGCTTGAAGTCCAGTGTGAAGTTTCCGAAATCAGTGATGATTTAGGTGCCGTGACGTCTGCTGGTGTTGGTCCATTGTGTTTTATCAAGTCCAAAGTCAATGCAGTCGTCATGACCATCCCTACAGTATAAATTCTGGGTATCTCTTGTTCTTTGAAACCACAATAATGGGGAAGACTGCTGGCTTGGCAATGGTCCAGAAGACAATCATTGACACCATCCACAAAGAGGGTAAGTCACAGAAGGTCATTACTGAAAGGGCTGGCTGTTCACAGAGTGCTGTATCAAAGCATATTAAATGCAAAGTTGACTGGAAGGAAGAAATTGGGTAGGAAAAGGTGCACAAGCAACAGGGATGACCGCAAGCTTGAGAATACTGTCAAGCAAAGCTGATTCGAACACTTGGGAGAGTTTCACAAGGAGTGGACTGAAGCTGGAGTCAGTGCATCAAGAGTCACCACACTCAGACGTTTTCAGGAGGAAAAGGGCTACCAAGCCACTTCTGAAACAGAAACAATGTCAGAAGCATCTTACCTGGGCTAAGGAGAAAAAGAACTGGACTGTTGCTCAGTGGTCCAAAGTCCTCTTTTCAGATAAAAGTAAATTTTTAATTTCATTTGGAAATCAAGGTCTGGAGTCTGGAGGAGGACTGGGAGGCACAGAATCCAAGCTGCTTGAAGTCCAGTGTGAAGTTTCCGAAGTCAGTGATGATTTGGGGTGCTGTGACATCTGCTGGTGTTGGTCCATTGTGTTTTATCAAGTCCAAAGACAATGCAGCCATCTACCAGGAGATTGTGGAGCATGTTATGCTTCCATCTGCTGACAAGCTTTATGGAGATGCTGATTTCCTTTTCCAGCAGGACTTTAGCACCTGCCCACAGTGCCAAAACCACTTCCATGTTGTTTGCTGACCATGATATTACTGTGCTTGATTGGCCAGCCAACATGCCTGACCTGAACCCCATATGGAATCTATGGGATATTTTTAAGAGAAAGATGAGAAACAGTCGATCCAACAATACAGACGAGCTGAAGGCTCAATAGTGCCTCAGCAGTGCCACAGGCTGATCACTTCCATGTCACACCTCACTGATGCTGTCATTTGTGCTAAAGGAGCCCCGACCAAGTATTGAGTGCATTAATTAACATACTTTAAAGAACTTGAACTTTTCTGTTTTGCAAATCATTTTTTTGATTGATCTTGAGATACTGGATTTTTGACTTTCATGAGCTGTAAGCTCTAATCATCAAAGTTAAAACAAAAAAACTTTTGAAATGTTTTACTTTACATGTACTGAATATGAAAGTTTCACTTTTTGAAATGTTACCAAAAAAAAAAAGAACAATTCTGACTTTTGATGCAGCCTGGAATCAAACCACACCATGTTCGTTCATCTGGCCAGAGGAGATCTGGCATCCAGGTAGTAAGGGGTGGTTCATACTCTCCTAATTACTAATAGCTGGCATACCTGGTGTAAAGTACAGCTCATAAAATTAGGATCTTGGTCTTTAAGTATTTCTTGGGGTATGCTTACTTGTGAGAAGAACCTGCCATGGCTATTTATTTAGCAGTGTCCTTTCTTAATGGGAATGCCTCAGGGTACCTTGTTGCATAGTCACATGCAACTAAAATGAATCGGTTTCCTGCCTGGCTTCTCTCCAAAGGGCCAACAATATCCACTCAAATTTTCTCAAAGGTTATGTCAACAACAGGTATTGGTGCAGTATAAGCAGGGCATTAAAGGGGTCATATGATGCTTTTTTAAAGATCATTATTTTGTGTATTTGGTGTAACAGAATATGTTGACATGCTTTAATGTTCAAAAAACACATTATTTTTCAAATACTGTACATTATTGTAGGTCCTCTATGCCCCGCCTCTCTCAAACGCTTCGTTTTCTACAAAGTCCCTCCTTCCGACAAATGCAGTCTGCTCTGATTGGCCAGCTGACCCAGTGCACTGTGATTGGCCGAACACCGCAAGCACGTGTCGGAAATGTAACGCCCCTTACCATAATAGCAAGCTTCATCTTTCAAAATAAATGTAAAGACAGAGCAATGTCTTTACTCTGGGGAACAGAGTCGCGTGGCAGACACAGTGATGAAGCTGGTATGCGTTTGCAGTACACAAGCCACGGTTAAGACAGCTGACTCCACTGTGATGTGACCCTGTCTCTCTCTCTCTCACACACACGCGCGCGCGATTGTCATAGCAAAGTCAGAATTACCTCCTCTCCTAGGTTCACGAAACGGTCATCCATAAAATGCATTGCTGTTCTGTTGTAAGTAATCTTAAAGATTCCTAAATGCATCTACTTTCGGAAGGCCAAATAAAGTGCTTTTGCTTTCGCCTAGAAACACACAGCGTCTCCCTGACATGGCTGCTTCAACACTAACTGCGGTTACTGAAACCACGCCTTCTTTCTTTGCGTGCACATTTGGGCGCATTATGCAAATATTTCCACAAAGTGAGGAAAATTTGTGGGGGCGTGTTAGAACAA
>NW_015662585.1:476-821 GCF_001515625.1 Sinocyclocheilus rhinocerous | reverse complement strand
TTAAAGGGTTGGGGGACGTTATTTGGAGGACCTTCACAGAACATTCAGGACGTTCTCGGGACGTTTAGGGGACCATATTTTACTTGGCAATCTGATGTTCCCAAAACATTCTCAGAACATCCCTGCTGGTGTCAAGGACGTTGCCTAGTTACGTCCCCAGAACGTTCTGAGACGGTCACGATGTTGAGTTTTTTAAAGGGTTGGGGGACGTTATTTGGAGGACCTTCACAGAACATTCAGGACGTTTTTGAGACGTTTAGGGGACCATTTTATTTGGAAATTTGACATTCCCAAAACGTTCTGAGAACGTCCACGCTGGTGTCAAGGACGTCGCCTAGTAACGTT
>NW_015662585.1:0-247 GCF_001515625.1 Sinocyclocheilus rhinocerous | reverse complement strand
TTTTTTTTTTGGGTCCCATTTAGGTCCTTCCATCACATTTACTGAATGTTTTCAGAACCTTTAGTAACACATTACAGGAGACTATAGGGGACCAAACTAGAATGATACTGCAGCACTGCAAAAGTAACGGTTCTTTCAAACTGGTTCTTGGTCTGTGTTCACACTTAACACATTCAAACATAAAATACAAAGCAGGAAATATGTATATATACACTGAACAAAATTATAAACACAACACTTTTGTTTT
>NW_015662584.1:5903-12580 GCF_001515625.1 Sinocyclocheilus rhinocerous | reverse complement strand
CTATGCACAGTACCAATATCCAACAAAAAATGTTCTGTACTTTGTAGACCTCCGCCCTCATCTCAATAGATTGTTGTTGCGCGGAAGTCATCTGCATTAGAGCCGCGGTTTTTACTTCTATCGACTTCACGAGTGGACGCGTCTGAGAGCAGTTAATCTCTGTGACAAGATCTCTGAGCTTCAGCTGCTCATCAGATATGCAGGATGAGAAGATTACTTGGAATTCTTGTACTTTTGAAATATTGCATTTGCGGTGACGTGCATGACTTTGATGGAAATATCAAGAACTTTGTAGTTGGTAACAGTAAGTTATTTGTTCTTACTGACCATCGACTACATCAGATGAGCCACGATCTTTCTGAGGTGAAGAGGAAAGACATCACTGATGCCACTGAACACAACAGAGTCAACATTCTGCTGCCTTTTGACGCCAACGGCACCCTGATAACGTGTGGGGCTTATAAAGATGGATATTGTGAGGTTCTTGATATAAATGACATTACAAACAGCATTTACTATGAAAGTAATATATTGATAGGACCGCGACAGGATGAGAAATCTGTTGCCTTCATAGCCGGTACAAGTAGCAGTAGGTACCTTTTGGTTGGGAAAAAAGACGACGATGCAAAAGCTCAGGATACCAGGTATTCTGTTGTTACCTTGTGGAACACTTTACAGTCTCAAGCAGGTGGGATTTTCTCAAAAATAGCAGAAGGATCAGATGCCAGCATTCAGAGCACTGTGAGAGATGTGGAGTTTGTTGGCGGATTCCAGAGAGTTTCACCCTCAGAATCCTACTTATTTCTCAACGCAAAGACTGGCTCAGAGAGGAAAGTGCTCGTCCTGTGGATGAACAGCTCTAAAGGAAAAAAGAGAGACATCATCAAATCCCTACAGGCTGCAACGATACGATGCTGCAGTGATAAAGCTCGTCCAGTGCTCGTCGCCTGCACTGTTATTCCCTCAGTGAACAGCGTTATTTGGGCAGGTGTGTTCAGTGCGCAGAATCAGCAGGATCCGGAGAACAGCGCGCTGGCAGCGTTATTTGGGCAGGGGTGTGCAGTGCGCAGAATCAGCAGGATCCGGAGAACAGCGCGCTGGCTCTGTACGACATCAGGAGCATTCAAGGCCGAGTGAAGGGCTTCTGCGCTTATGGTGAAAACCCATGTGGTTCAGAGGTTGGAAATTGAATTCATACACGTTTTTAAAAAAGGAGAGCAGCATTTCACATTATTGAGACTTGAATAACAATAGAATGTTGCATGATAAACGTAATTGTACCGTTCACTAAATACATATAAAGTTTCAGTTTGTTGTTTGTTTTTCAGAGTGATACTGAACTTCAGCCGCTGTCTGTGGTGTTCAAGCACAGCTCAATGTCAGCAGTGGCAGCAGTTAGAAGTGGATCCTGGATTGTGCTGTTCATAGGAACCAGTGATGGTCAACTCATAAAGGTCTCATTCACTTCTATCTCATACACCCATGCCTTTATTTTCACTATTCTCTATTTTTTTATTTTTAAATATCTGATTAGTGATTATTTTCCTCTTCTCCTCAGAAAGATCGTGGCTCATCTGATGTAGTCGATGGTCAGTAAGAACAAATAACTTACCGTTACCAACTACAAAATCCTTGATGTCTGAATCAAAGTTCACTGCATCACCGTAAATGCAGTATTTCAAAAGTACAAGAATTCCAAGTAATCTTCTCATCTTGCATATCTGATGAGCAGCTGAAGTTCAGAGAACTTGTCACAGACATCAACTGCTCTCAGACGCGTCCACTCGTGAAGTGGATGGAAGGGAAAGCAGCGGCTCTGAGGATGCTGATGACTTCCGCGCAACACACCAACAAATCTGTAGCCCTGATTGCGACATTCAGATGTTTTGTAAGTTATACAATTTCACGAGGAAACACATTTCATGATCAAACACAGAAGAAAAATCGAGCCAGGAACAAGTCTGTACTCTCTTGAATTAACTGTATTGACAGCAGACTTTGTATTTAATAGTTTTGTGAAGTTCTGCAGTTTTTTAGTTAGCCTACTGCTGCACCCTTGTGGTACATAAACAGCTTCATATTTAGAAAAGAACAGAATAGATTAAAATATAATTGATTGCCATTTAGATATAATTTGCCATTTGATGAGTTTTGCTCTATTTATTTCTATTTTCTGTATAACCATAAGCTTCAGTGAATTAGTATCATAATTACATTATTTGATCATATGTAGGCTATATCATTGTTGTTGAGGGTCATAATATACAAAAGACAGTATCTTGTCGCCATCTACAGGTGTAATTATAGACCTAGACACAAATCCCCATTAATAGCCTACTACACTAATCGATGACCAGAGTTAACTGCTATTTATTAATATAAATATTTACATTTATATAAAATCTTTTAAAGGCTTTTATTTATAAAACAGTAGTTTTGGTAATATTGTATCTAAAATTTAAGTTAAAGATTTGCTTGAGACATTTTAAGGTATTAAAATATCGAAAACATTTTATGAATTTTATGACAATTAATTTAGCTAGTAATATTACTGTAACAATTTAATTAAACAATATGTCCTGGTATTCTTTGTAGGCACTGCGCACAAAAAGAAAAAAATATTGTTGTGAGTTTTACTGAAACCTTTTGTCTTGTCACTTGTAACAAATGCATGTAATCACTTGATCTTAAATTAAGAGTTGTTTCAATCAACAAAACTGTATTATTAGCTTTTCTTGACAAGTCAATGTAACAATGCACTCGACAACTGATAAACACAATGCAAGATGTCCCTTTATGCACACCATATTTGACATCAGCAACTGAAGGCCAGAGCAACAGTAATGCTGGCGATTATGAATGCAGGTTTTTTCCACAGCCTTGACTATTATTTTTCATGGAAGCATATGAAAGACTGGAAAATGCACTGAATGAAATTCTGGTTGTTCAGATTAATAAATTAAAATGAGCTAAAGCCACACAGTTGCATTTTATCACAACTTTATCGTGTTCAGTCCATTTAAAATGTAAAATTGAAGTTTACTAAATCCATTTGTGTTGGGACTACATAAATCATTTTTGTTGCATTAACTGAAACTGCATGAGTGGATTTTTAGTTCCCAGTATGATTTGCATATAAGACTGAATTGGAAGAGTAAATGTTGAAATTAAGTGTTGTGTGTGTTTTAAGTAAAGGAAAAAACCTGTTAGTGTTTAATGTTCAGTTATGTTGGACATTTAAAAGAGTTCCTGTTGTTTGTTTTTGTGGTTAGTATTGTAAGAGCTTGTGGTTAGGTTGTGCGATGCATCATTCAAAGAAGTTATTTGCATTTGTATACGCAAAAAGTTAAAAATGTTAACTTTTAAATAACTTTATTTTAAAATTGATTGATTTTGAGACTGCCACTTCCTCTACAAAGTGTACACTGTTCATGTGCAGCCACTGGCCCCTCCTCCATAGGACACTCATGTGCACAAGACATCCACAACCTAAAGAAAAGTGCCACTCTTCACACAGTCGTAGCCCAAAAACAGACATATACATACATACTGAACTTTTCATTCTAATTCTAACATAAAATTTTTAAGTAAAACAAACATATTAGGGCATTAGCCTACATATTTAGGGCACTGGGAAAATTGTGTTAAAACACAAACATTGTATTTAATGGTTGCTTTACAACGTTAATAAATCTCTATCTTGACTTTATTGGTTAATTTAGAACGTTTAGGCTTGCTTTTAAATATGTGTGTGAATGCAAAACAATTAAAAGAGGACGCTGTTTTTTTTTTTTACATGCACTCAGATAAGCTTTAGAATGCTTTGAGCAAAGGTCAACAGTAACCATAGAAGCTGCTGCTTTCACTTCCATCCACTTCACAAGTGAACGCATCTGAGCGCAGTTCATCGAAACTTCATCTGCTCATCAGATATGCAGGATGAGAAGATTACTTGGAATACTTGTACTTTTGAAATATTGCATTTGCGGTGATGTGGTGAACTTTGATTCAGACATCAAGGATTTTGTAGTTGGTAACGGTAAGTTATTTGTTCTTACTGACCATCGACTACATCAGATGAGCCACGATCTTTCTGAGGAGAAGAGGAAAATAATCACTAATGCCACTGAATACAGAGTCAACATTCTGGTGCCTTTTGACGCCAACAACACCCTGATAACGTGTGGGACTTTTAATGATGGATATTGTGAAGTTCTTGATATAAATGACATTACAAACAGCATTTACTATGAAAGTAATATACTGATAGGACCGCGACAGGATGAGAAATATGTTGCCTTCATAGCCGGTACAGGTAGCAGTAGGTACCTTTTGGTTGGGAAAAAAGACGACGATACAAAAGCTCAAGATGCCAGATATTCTGTTGTTACCTTGTGGAACACTTTACAGTCTCAGTATGGTGGGATTTTCTCAAAAATAGCAGAAGGATCAGATGCCAGCATTCAGAGCACTGTGAGAGATGTGGAGTTTGTTGGCGGATTCCAGAGAGTTTCACCCTCAGAATCCTACTTATTTCTCAACGCAAAGACTGGCTCAGAGAGGAAAGTGCTCGTCCTGTGGATGAACAGCTCTAAAGGAAAAAAGAGAGACATCATCAAATCCCTACAGGCTGCAACGATACGATGCTGCAGTGATAAAGCTCGTCCAGTGCTCGTCGCCTGCACCGTTATTCCCTCAGTGAACAGCGTTATTTGGGCAGGTGTGTTCAGTGCGCAGAATCAGCAGGATCCGGAGAACAGCGCGCTGGCTCTGTACGACATCAGGAGCATTCAAGGCCGAGTGAAGGGCTTCTGCGCTTATGGTGAAAACCCATGTGGTTCAGAGGTTGGAAATTGAATTCATACACGTTTTTAAAAAAGGAGAGCAGCATTTCACATTATTGAGACTTGAATAACAATAGAATGTTGCATGATAAACGTAATTGTACCGTTCACTAAATACATATAAAGTTTCAGTTTGTTGTTTGTTTTTCAGAGTGATACTGAACTTCAGCCGCTGTCTGTGGTGTTCAAGCACAGCTCAATGTCAGCAGTGGCAGCAGTTAGAAGTGGATCCTGGATTGTGCTGTTCATAGGAACCAGTGATGGTCAACTCATAAAGATCTGCTTTATATTTTATTTTTCACTAGTGTCTTAGATGCTATCCTCTCTATTTGGAAAACACTAAGTAGGTTGCATTGTACCTTGGGTTTATGTAAGCATGATGATGAAAATGGACTCTAGGTGTAACAATTGTCATAATAATTATATAACTACTGCAAACACAACAAGTGGTTTCTTTTTAAGAGAATGTCATGTGATGTCATAAAACAAATAAGTTTATTATAGTATAAATAATTATAGGATAAATAGTGCTTTGAATTTAACCACTACCCATGTATAACCATGTATAAACATTTATTTAGTTGCTATAAAATCAATTTAAACAAAATTTGAGACAGAACAATATGCATCATTAAATTAGGTATGTGGAAGTTTTTATAAATAAATTCATTCAGTGGTAACACTTTGCAATAAGGTGCCATTTGTTAACATTAGTTGATGTATTAACTACAATGAACTAACAATGAACAATATATTTGTTACAGTATTTAATAATCTTTGTTAATGTTAGTTAATGAAAACTAACTAATAAACTAAAAAGTTATTCATTGTTTGTTCATGTTAGTTCACAGTGCATTAACTAATGTTAAAAAATACAACTTTTGATTTTAATAATGTAGTAGTAAATGTTGAAATTAAGATTAACCAGATCAATAAATGCTTTAGAAGTATTGTTCATGCTTAGTTCATGTTAACTAATACAGTTAACTACTTAACTAATTAACCTTATTGTAAAGTGTTACCCATTCATTTAAATACGAATATTGAAATATTGAAACATTACTTTTTTGCATCTTTGTCAGCATTGTTTGATTTTTTTTTGCCCTTAACTGTTCTTGGCATTATAACATTATAAGCCTTATTAAAATTATAAGAATTATGCATCATGAAGTATTGTTAAACACAGTCTCAAATAGCCAAAAAAAAACATCTGTTCTCTGACTTTTTTTTTTGCATTTCTATTTTTGTGGAATCTGTGAATAATAGGTAGGCCTACTTTATATCCCAGCAATGAACATCAAAATTAATAAATTGCATGAATAAAGCACCACAGTCATAACGATTTGGCTGAACTTCGGATAATGATGCTGTTTGTATTTTTAGCTTATGTTAGATGAGAAATTCACACCAGGATGTCCAACAGTGCTGTTCAGATCTGATGATAAACGAGCAGTGCTTCCCAGAATGCACTTTGATCCAGTAGATTTCAAATATATCTACATTGCTCTGAGGAAACGGGTGAGGTACAGTTACCGTACAGTTAATAAAAAGTGTCAACATTGAAAGTAAAAATGTAATTGCTTACTCACTAAAAGTTGTACTTGAGGCACACTCAGTGAAACCATTCATATGAATCTTCAGATCAAGTCCTCAAAACTCGGTGTTTTGAGAAACAAAATTTTCACCCTAGCATTTCTGTTTACAGCTCTTTGTAAATATATTTATTTATTTTATTTATTTAGTCATTTAGCAGATGCTTTTATCCAAAGCGACTTACAAATGAGGACAATAAAAGCAGTCAAAACTAACAAAAGAGCAACAATATATAAATGC
>NW_015662584.1:1006-5494 GCF_001515625.1 Sinocyclocheilus rhinocerous | reverse complement strand
TAAGCGAGATCCCAATTTCGTCGGTCATCCGACGTGACGTCGAGAGTGACCGACTGAAAGGGAACTGTAATTTACAAACAAGACAATTTGAATGTAAACCAGTAAATTCAACAACGCACACTGATATTAAAATCTGTTTTGTACCTTTAACATGCCTGGGAATATCAGTTTACAGTTTTGGACTGTAAATTATACATCGATTTGTTCTTTTTTACTTCTAAAAACTGTAAGATTAACAGCATTTTACTGTAAAATCACATGAAATGTCTGGTTAGATCTTTTACAGTATCTTTTATAGTATGTGAACTTACTGTTAACCTATTAACAGTTTTTTTTCCTTAGCGTTTTAACAAAATGTTACAGTTAAAATTATGCTTATTTTTTTACAGTGTATCAGCAGCAGATGTGTCACAATCACATTATTTTTTTAAATGATGTATAATACAGTATATTATTAATTAGTAATTACATATATATTTTTTATTCATGTAAATTTATAATTACATGTTATTGTTATTATTATTATTATTAAGTTACTTTTAACTTCTATTGTTAATTAAAAATACTGTGGTCATATGGAGTTGAAATGAATTTTGTTCTGCTTTATAGCCTTTCTTTACTCAAATTTTGTTGTGTGTTTTGTAGAAGCCGTTTGCGATAGGACAGTATAGACTGACAGGAATCAGGAAGCAAAGAGAGTGAGGCGGGATTGGGAAAGGTACGCAAGTCGGGACTCTGGTGTGTTGCCTAAATTACAGCCCCACTACATTTTGGAGCGCTGTCCACAAGACTATCACCTCCAACTGTAATGATTTTTTTAATTATTTTTTTTTTATTATTTTTGAGCTGTCAGGATGGATTTTGCGGGAAACTGCATACATATACTCTATTTATCCATAGGTGTCACGTCACATCATGTACTTTTTCTGTATACAGAGAAAAGTAGCTCTGGCTGTGAATAGTGTGAAGCTGAAATTTTGTTGTCACATCGAGCAAGAAAGAAATGACCATAGATGATTCCAAACCTCAAACCTCCAATGAATCACCAGTTGCAAAAAAAAAAGAAAATTTTATTTATTTATTCATCCGTGTAGAGGAGCAGAGTCTAAGCACAACCAAAGCATGCAGTTAAAAAATTTTAACCACTACATAGTGTATCTAGTTTTAACCATTTTATACATAGTGTATAAAAAATTGATTCCTCATGTCATTATGCCTTTCATATTTTTATTTAAAGCTTCACATGTATTAGAGTCATAATTCCATTGTCTCTGTTTCTCAGGATGTGTGGTTTCACTCCCATCCTTATGATCGCAGTGGTCTGTTTAGATTGTTGTTAAATGTTCAGAACTCTGCTGTGGACTGTGTGGATTATTTTTCCTACAAGTCTGATCCGGAATTCACTGAATTTATCACCTCAAAGGTGGCCAATGATCTACAGGTGAACATTCAGGTAAAAAAAAAAAACTTCTTCAGAAGAACAAGATCTGCCCCTTAGAATTTGAGCTGCCAACTGTGCATTGATGGGACTAATTATTCTCTTTTTCTCAGAAAAAGGCAGATATGTTGAATTTGAGTATGAGTGAGGTGACTGTGACGGGTCTACAGGGAGATCGGCAGTATCTGTGTGTTTTGGAGAAGATTGAGTCCAATGCCGTCATCTGTAAGATTAAAGGAGCCTTCCCAGCAGTGGACTCACTCACTGTATGTTTTTGATATTTTCAATTCTTTGGTAATTCTATGGATTATATGGAAGTTCATCATTTGACTTGATAACGCTGCTGTGTTAAGTTTAATCTAAATCTTATTTAACTTTGTAAAGTAAGATTTACATTAAGATGAAAATAATCTTTTTTCATTGTCATTTCAGATCACGGTTGGGAATTATGTTCTTGGGATGAGTGGTACAAAGTATCTGTTCTGCCTCAGTCCACAGGATATAACTGGCCGCGAATGAAGGAAAAATGAAAACATAAATGATTCTCAGCATACTACAGAAAAAAAGACTATGATTTCCTATTCCAAGGTCTAGAGAGTTCCATTTTTTTTATATATATATATATATTTTTTATGCAATTATAAATGTGGGTAGTTGTTTGTTTTTTTTTTTGTTACATTTTATTTCTACTTTATATATATTAATTTTTAATTGATAGTTCAGCTTTAATTAACACGTTTTGTGTTATGTTCTCTAACTATTCAACAGTCATTGTAATTCAGACACATGCAAACATACAAACTTTTTTTTAAGAAAAAATATGATAAAATGTTGTTTACATCTACAATAAGTCAGCATAAGAGATCACCAAACATCTCCTGCCAGAGTCATTCTGTTGCTGATCAGAAGGTGGTGCAATCTACTCATTTATTATACACTGCACAAACAGTCAATTCAAGGTTCCTACAGTGGACATGTATGGTATTTAGTTCTGTAGTACAATTATTTAGTTGTTGAAAACTTTGATTGTAATTTTTTTTCATACTAATAAACATGGCAAATATACATTACGATAACCGTTATAATCTGGTCTGTATTTTCTGTATTTAAATGTACAAACACACATAAACACTAACATTTATCAGGTCTCTACATTTTAACATGCCTAATTTTGAAGTTCTATGAAAGATTATTACTAACCCCTTGAATTTGAATTTCATTCAAACTTCTAATTTTATTGGCATGAATGGGTAAACCATTAAAAAAAACTAATATGGCTACTACTAAAATGAACTGATATGAAGGTCTCAAGATATTCATAATAATAAATAATATTAAATAATAGAAATATGATCTACATTTAAATATACTTTATATATAAATATCTGTAATATATACTATAAATACTAAACTATTTATCATCACATCCCTAATTTTCAATAAAGGTAGAATAATTATTGCCACTTTGCTATCTGATATATATATATATTACACATTTTTTCTTAGTAACTGTAACTGATTACAATTACTTTTATTTTGTAATTAAATTACGTAATTCCGTTACATGTAACTAGGTACTCCCCAACACTGTGTAGCAATTGCACACAGTTGTATTTCAAAATAGTGCCATTACTGTGATACATTTTCATTCTGCTACATGTTAGCTTGAGTAACATAAATGTGTGCAAAAATCACTCTAGTTCAACAGAGAAACTACATCTACACCCAAAGCTCCTGTGTGCTACTTTATCAGTGCCTACACAGCAATCAAAATTTCACAAAATGGAATTATTCCTTCTGAAAGGGTGATAAAAGAAAACTAAATAAAGGGCAGTGCAAAGAAAAACAACAAAAACTCAATGCCTGCTCTGAATCTAACTATGGCACATGATTCATTTGATGTGCATAGTTTTCTGCTATAGTGTCACTGCAAATTACCTTTGAAAAGAAGAACTGTTTCAAAGAAACTCAATTTACCATAATCATTCTAGCAGGAAAGCACTAGTGCACTAATGATAGAGCCTACAGATACACAGAGACAGGGGCGGACTGGCCATCTGGACGTTCTGGAGAAGTCCAGAAAGGCCGTCCATCCGGCGGCCGTCGGCCTGGCTGGTTCATCATCAAAGAAAAAGTGTCAGATTAAGTGACGTTGACGGCCGACAAAAGGGGGCGCTAATGCAATCTATTTTTGCTTAATGGTTATAAGAAACCGAAACTGACACGAAGGAGAGTGGGCTCGTGATAGTATGGGCTTAAAAAAAAAAAAAAGCAAACAGTTACATCAGATTATTTTTGCCAGCCAATCTCACTATACAGAGCTTGCAGCCTATAGCACTAGTAAAATCCCAGGACCCCTAGTCAGAACCTTCACTGTTATTTTTTAATCAGCATTGTCTGACATGAATAGGCCTATTCCATTCATTCATAATTCATACATAAAGAGACAGCAGCGATTCTACAACGGGTTACATTTGAGTAGAGTTGGGGTACTCGGACTCATACGCGGACTCGAGTCCGGTCTCGAGTACAGTTTTTAAATGACTCGGACTTGTCGGACTCGTATGCGTTTTTACTCGGACTTGACTCGGACTCGAGCCTTTCGAACTCGGAAAATATGTCCAACCGAGTAGTGATGTGTCGTTCGCGAACGAGCCGGCTCTAAGCCGATTCTTTGTAGCGAACGAGAAGAGTCTTCAGACGAATCTTCGAATCTTCAGTCGGAGCCTTCTATTTTAGCCCAATATAGCAATTGTGAATGGTTTGTGCTGGTAAGCAATTTTTTATTCAGTGTTCTAAGGGAGCCGAGCCAAAAGAGCCGAACTTCCCATCACTACAACCGAGTCCAGTTGATGGAAATGTCACTGACTGAATGCATTATGACGAAAGTGATATTCAGTATTTGCATGTGTTTTTAAGTCTTGCTCACACACCGAAAGCGCGCTCACAGAATAACGCGCCTCTCAGTCAGCGTGCGAACGCCGAGTTCTCTTTCGCTTAAGTTCTCTTAAGTTCTGTTATTGCTACACACTTACACGAAAAGTTATGTC
>NW_015662584.1:0-651 GCF_001515625.1 Sinocyclocheilus rhinocerous | reverse complement strand
AGCCCTCCGCCCTCACCTCACCGCGCTGCGTGCTTTCACTTCCATCTATTTCACCCTTATACGCGTCTGAGCGCAGTTGATCGCTGTGACAAGATCTCGTCAAAAACAATAGCCTGTGCCTATCCAACTGCTCATTCAGATACGAATTAAGATGACAGGATACTTACTTGGAATTCTTGTACTTCTGAAATATTGCATTTGCGGTGATGTGGTGAACTTTGATTCAGACATCAAGGATTTTGTAGTTGGTAACGGTAAGTTATTTGTTCTTACTAGAACTTTGTAGTTGGTAACGGTAAGTTATTTGTTCTTACTGACCATCGACTACATCAGATGAGCCACGATCTATATGAGGAGAAGAGGAAAGACATCACTGATGCCACTGAATACAACAGAGTCAACATTCTGGTGCCTTTTGACGCCAACAGCACCCTGATAACATGTGGGGCTTTTAAAGATGGATATTGTGAAGTTCTTGATATAAATGACATTACAAACAGTATTTACTATGAAAGTAATATATTGATAGGACCGCGACAGGGTGAGAAATCTGTTGCCTTCATAGCCGGTACAAGCAGCAGTACGTACCTTTTGGTTGGGAAAAAAGACGACGATGCAAAAGCTCAAGATACCAGGTATTCTGTTGTTAGC
>NW_015662583.1:1168225-1170088 GCF_001515625.1 Sinocyclocheilus rhinocerous | reverse complement strand
GTTTCATTTTGACAAAAATAAAAACAACAAAACAAAACCAAAGATGTCTAAGCAGGCATTATTATAAGACATCACTCTTCTGACATGAAGCCTGTAGCTTGATTACAATGCTTTATTTCACACAAGGATTACCTTTGCATGAAGGACACATTTAATGCTCAGAGGACGGGTTTTAATGCTGATGCATGCATTTGGAAACAGGCTTCATGCTGAGACTGTATTTGTGATGCTTTCTACTTAGGCTGACTGTATTTTGGAGCAGATCTGCAGTGTTTTTCCTCAGTTCGCTGTAATCATCAGCTGATCATTTATTCATTAGCTAATTTCTGTGTTTCAGTCTTATGTGCGGAGAGCATCAATAATGCACGTGTCAGTGAGTGTTTTGCTTGTGAACGTCGCACACACGTTTGCGGGACGCGTATTCTGTATGACTGCGTGTGAGGAACGTCTTTGCATGCACTGTAAAAAAAAAAATCCGTAAAATTTACGGTAAAAAATACAGTAGCAACATTTTAGGTTTTACGGTTTTAACTTAAATTTACAGTTAAATACCGTAATTTCATTAACTGAAATAATGTTAATATACCAACCTACTGAAGTAAACAGACTTGGCATGAACAGACTCGACGTGGCATGAACAGACTAGACTCACTGACAGCACGTTACAACATCAATACACGACGAAGGCTATGGGAACATGATGGCTACTTATAGCAGACAAGGAGGGTCACATGACATGAACAAACCAATGGGAAACAAGACACATGACTAGGACAACCAATCAGAACATGACACATACACAAGGCAGAGATACATGAGGGCAAGGGAAGCATGACACTGACAGCATGAAACAATTACAAAATAAAAGACATGGAAAACATGAACATGAAACAAAACCCAAACACCAAACCCCACATTACACATAGTTATTTCAACAACAAAAAAACCCATCTAATTTGAAATATAACGCAGGGAATTCTGGGAATGTCAATTTACGGTTATTCACTGTAAATTATACAATCTTTCTCACTTCCAAAAATGGTATACTACCATAAAATTACATGTAATGCCCAGTACAGTTTTTCACTGTATATAGTAGGGGAATTTACCGTTAATTATTTAACAGGTTTTTACTGTAGCATTTTTACAGTCTTTTACCGTTAAATTCAAGGTCATTTTTTACAGTGTGCGGTCCATCACGAGCAACCGCTTTGAAGCTGCTTATGTTTATTAAAATGTGTGGAGCACCTTCTGGCTGGAAACTGCAGTATAACTTGAGTCCTTCCTGAAAAATCAGACTCAAACAGGATTCAATCAATCATAAACTGCTTTATTAAATAGTTTGGCTAATTTGATGATGCTTTCTGCTTGCAATTAGACTACAATCTAAAGAAACAGCAGTAACAGTTTATTTAAATCCTTTATGTATAATGCATTATAAAGGTATTTATTTATGATGCATTCTATTATGCTATATACTTACTGTAACACAAGTATTAGAATGTATTGTAAATATAATTACAAATATTCATGAGATCATGCAATACATTATAAGTTGCATTACAGGATATATTTAATGCATTAAAACAAATTTCATTAAATAAAGACTTTCAGATTACAAAAAATTGGGGTCGGTAAAACTTTTAAAGTATCTTCTCCTCGCTAAGGCTGCATTTATTTAATAAATGCAGCCTTAGACAGTTTTCTATGTGAATATCTGTTAAAGTGTAATTTATTTCTGTGATCAAATCTGAATTTTCAGCATCATTACTCCAGTCTTCAGTGTCACATGATCTTCAGAAATCATTCTAATATGCTGATTTGCTGCTCAAGAAACATTTCTGATTATTATCAGTGTTGAAA
>NW_015662583.1:1162545-1168065 GCF_001515625.1 Sinocyclocheilus rhinocerous | reverse complement strand
AATGAAATTTTAACAGATATTCACATAGAAAACAGCTGTTTTAAATCATAATAATATTTCACAATTTTACTGTATTTTTGATCAAATAAATGCAGCCTTTGTGAGCAAAAGAGACTTCTTTCAAGAACATAAAAAATCGCATCAACCCCAAACTTTTGAACGCTGGTGAAAATATAAATATACACACACATTATCTGATATACTGTTTTTAAAAAAATATATATATACTGCCTATTGACTGTAGTTGAACTCCTTTAAAACTGTATTTTGATGAGAGCTTCTGATCACTGGAAGTTCTTCCTCCACACAACACCAGTTCTATTTGCGGCTCAAGCCATGAAACTTTCAGGAGCTCCCGATTTTGATGTTAAAAATCAATACGCCTGTAGAGACGTCTGAGCCTGAGTCAGCCGGGCCGCGGATCGACAAGAAAGATGTTCCCAATGAGACGAACATTGACAAGAAGCCCCTCTTCATCATTCCAGCCAGCTTCACCTCGATCCTGACCAATTAACAAAACCAATCACTGGAATATCACTTTGCTCATCGCCATTACCACCACTGGCTCCAGTGTAAGAACATAAAGATTTCAAGCATTAATAATAACAGACAAGCATCACTATTACTAGTGCACATTCATACTGTAGACAACAGATCTGCAGATCTGAAATGTTAAAAATGGAGACCAGCAAGTATCTGAACATCCAAAAAAGCTGCTCCCTTCGCCTTTAAGATCTATTTTTAGCCATGAAGGAGGGAGACACATTTTAACCCATTCTTCATGTGACACCGTTTTGCAATTCTCCGTTCATCCGTTTCTAGGGACGAGCAGACATGGAAATCCATCATGACAGTGTCATTTCCCTTCAGTCTGCTGGATTGATTTCACGAGATTCAGGGGGAATCGAGACAAGCTCCAGATCCACAGAGCAAACACTAGGTATATTCAGACTTCTAATGGGTTTCCTGACTGTTTACTCACACAACAACATACAACAAAAAAAGTGCATTAGGAATACTGATTATTTATTACTATTATGATACCTATGTCACAATAAACATCTGCATAATCTATAAAAGATGATCTGAATTGGCTGGATTTTTACATATTTGGAAGAAACAAGAGGTATTTGCCCACACAAAATTCACCACCATAAAGCTAGGGTGTTATGAGTGGTTGTCAGGGTGTTGCTAAGGTGTTGTGAGTGGTTGCCAGGGCGTTGCTAAGGTGTTCTGGTGATTTTTGGAAGATACAAAGGGTGTCTGATCATACAAAACTCACCACCATAATGCTAGGGTGTTATGAGTGATTGTCAGAGTGTTGTGGGTGGTTGCCAGGGCGTTGCTAAGGTGTTCTGAGTTCTTGTCAGGGCATTGCTAAGGTGTTCTGGTGATTTTTGGAAGATACAAAGGGTGTCTGATCACATAAAACTCACCACCATAATGCTAGGGTGTTATGAGTGGTTGCCAGAGTGTTGCTAAGGTGTTCTGGGGGGTTGCCAGGGCATTGCTAAGGTGTTCTAGAAGGTTGCTAGGGCATTGCTAAAGTGTTGCAATGGTGTTACAAAGGTGTTATGAGTGGTAGACAGGGCGTTACTAAGGTGGCATGGGTGGTTGCCATGGCATTGATAAGGTAGCCTGGGTGGTTGCCAAGGTGTTGCTAAGGGGTTTTGGGTGGTTGCTAGAGCATTGCTAAGGTGCTCTGGGTGGTTATAAAGGTGTTGCTAAGGTGTTCTATGGTTGCTAAGGTGTGCTATGGTTGCCAGGGCATTGCTAAGGTAGTTGCTAGGACAAAAGGAGTTCTAGGTGTTGGCCAGGGTCTTGCCAAGGTGCTCTAGGTGGTTGCTAAGGCATTGCTAAGCTGTTCTAGATGGTTGCCAGGGCGTTGCTAAGGTGTACTGGGTGGTTGATAGGACATAGCCAAGGTGTGCTTGGCAGTTGCCAGGGCATTGCTAAGGTTTTCAGGGTGGTTGCTAGGGCGTTGCTAAGGTGTTCTGGGTGGTTGCTAGGGTGTTGTCAGGATGTTCTGGTGACAACAAGTCCAAATCAAAAGTGCCTGAAGCACAAACACCGTCGGACGAGTAACAGTTTAGTAATAACCCCAAGTATAATCAGTAGTAATAGTGATGCATGACTAAACGAGTATCACTAAAACACAATCAAACAAAAGACATGCTGTTACCAGCACAAAAGTATTTAATCAGTGTGTTTAACACTCACACTCCCAGCTTTCTGCTTCAGCGCTCAAATCCATTTCATGCGTAACTTCACGGCTCCATCAATGGCCAATTAAGGCAGGAGGGATCTGATTGGATGCTGGATGGATGGGGCATGTAATAACAGCGGTCCTCTCAGCCAATTGGCTGTCAGTCTCTGATGCTCCAGGGATGTGTTAATTGCACCTCTTGCACTCCTGTGTATCCCCTGCGTCTGATGAGATGCCAATAGAGGCCAAAGTGCGCTTAACCGATCGATGATGGGAGCTGATAAACGGAGAGGCCGTCACACCCTTACACTATACTTTCTGAGAGACAAGTACACACGCTCGCGCTCTCTCTCTCTCTCAAACACACACACACGTGTGTGTGTGTGTGTGTGTGTGTGTGTGTGTGTATATTTAAAATGCTTAAAACTTCAAATTAGAAATGCTGACGTGGAAATAACTGAAATACATAAATTAGGTTGAAATAATAAAAATTAACAGCTGAAGCATAAACTGCATCCTTTTGTTGGTGTACTCTTAGTTGTTATTGTTGACTAAAACTAAAGATGAAAAAAATTATCTTGGGGGGAAAAAATAGAAGCGTTGCCTTGGCAAATACCTGAAATAAATAAGTTGAAGTACTAAAATTACTAAAACTTTACAGATATTATGCACCGAAACTGCATCTTTTTGTTGTTGTACTTGTGTTGTTATTGTTAACTAAAACTAAACTATTAAAAATGGTTTTCAATATTAGAAATAATGCTGAAATAAATGTAATAAATATTACACACAAGAAACCATTGAGAAAATTTTTACAAATGAGAAATATATAAAATATATATAATATATATAAAACCAGAAATATTAGAAAATTTAAAATTACTAAAACAAAAAGTTAAATAGAACTGTAAAAAATGACAAAAAGCACAAAATTAAATTAAAATAAAAAATAAACTGAAAATAGAAAGTTAATTCGAAATATTTATAAATAGCGTAGAAATAATACTCTGGTTCTACTAAAAAGTTTCCTGTTTGTTGGGAAGTGAAAACGAGATACATGCATCCATTTATTTGCTTAATTATGACATGTGGACTCATAAGTAGGATCCTTCCCACAGGGACTTGAAGAAAACATGCATTTTATTGATCGTAAATGATTTTGCATCATTTCAAAGATACCATAAAACACAGACTATAAGACAATGCCGTTGACTGGCTGCTTTTTTCCATCTAAACGGCTCATAATGTGATTGGAGGAGAGCTTGACAGATGGTGAAAGACACCCCACAGCAACTTAAAAACTTTTTAAAATAAACCAATAAACCATGTCATTATCAACGGCTAATTAAGCTTTTACCTGCTCATTAGCGGAAAAGCAACCAAGAAGAAAATGAACGTCTCAGGACCGTCTTCCTCAGAAATAGCGTCTGACACTTTCGCCTGATTATTCACATGAATCTGTCAAAACATGTCTAGGTTACATCTCACTCCACAATCAAAGGAAAATGTATCTGTCATAAAATTAAGCCTATTTTAGGACTGCTCAGACTTTCTGTTTTAAGACATTTTCATGGCAATTAAGCACATTTTGGTGAGATTTGTGTCCTTATATGCACATGAATTGTCTGAAAGCTGAATTTATTCCGAGACAAACACAGTGTGATTTCATCTGTGAGATCTTCTGCTTTAATTACTCTTCATAATGGTTACGAATGTACATTTACATCATGCAAATGAGCAGCCTGAAGCAGTAACACACCACGATATTGCTTTTACCTCCATATGAGGATCGTTTCTAACAGCAGTAATGTTTATGTCTGTTTTAGAGCAGAACACATTAACTCAGACGAGATGGTGAGGAGACAAAAAGAGAATTATTTAACATTTGGCTCAATAAACTCTGTTCAATTTAATGCTCTACATATGGAGAATTGCACTAGAGTACCACATACTGCACAATACTGTAAACTGCTTACTATCACTATAAAATAGTATGTGAAACTGTACACAGCATGCTATGAAATGTCACCTGACCTTATTATGATGCATCTTTAATTAAGCAAGAGGCATTCAATTATCATCTCTGAAATAAATATGACTATTTTGCATTTTTAATCCAATTTGGTGTAAAAATGTCACATTTTGGCAGTCAAATCAAAAGGAGTCAAGAAAACAGAAATAGATGGAGGATTATAAATTTTGACAAATGAAAAAAAAAGCCTATTAAATGTACAGTTTAAAAAAATTATTTAAAAAACTGGCAGAAATTAGCTGATGTAGTGATACTGATAGGAGACAAAAAGAGAATTATTTAACATTTGGCTCAATAAACTCTGTTCAATTTAATGCTCTACATATGGAGAATTGCACTAGAGTACCACATACTGCACAATACTGTAAACTGCTTACTATCACTATAAAATAGTATGTGAAACTGTACACAGCATGCTATGAAATGTCACCTGACCTTATTATGATGCATCTTTAATTAAGCAAGAGGCATTCAATTATCATCTCTGAAATAAATATGACTATTTTGCATTTTTAATCCAATTTGGTGTAAAAATGTCACATTTTGGCAGTCAAATCAAAAGGAGTCAAGAAAACAGAAATAGATGGGGGATTATCAATTTTGACAAATGAAAAAAAAAAGCCTATTAAATGTACAGTTTAAAAAAATTATTAAAAAAACTGGCAGAAATTAGCTGATATAGTGATACTGATACTGAAAAATACTGATAATGCTTCATTTTTTACAGCATGACGTATATGTATATTTTACAGCTTATAACTGTATAGTTCATCAATCGATATAATGTTAATAAACCTTACATGATCTTAATCTTATATGATGGGTTTTTACTGTAGCTTTTTTTTTTTTTTTTTACAAAAATGTTAAAACTGCAAGCATTTCATATAGTGTAGGTTATTCTATGCCAACTCTGGTGTTGTATGCATACAAAAATAAATAAATAAACAAATACAATTAAATAATAAAATAAAAAAATAAAAAAATAAATAGCTGTGCTTGCCAGAATAATTCTGTAAAAATACAGAAAAATGAATTGGGCTGCTTTTAATTAATGCTTTTATTAACCAATGTGAATTTATAGGGCCAAAAAACACAGAGCATATATATAGTAGTTGCCTATGCTATTCCCAAGATGACCTATGTTTGATTTTTAAAATGAAGTGTTAAATAAATTACTAAAATAAGAGCAGTTAGCCACTCAAGGCCACACTGTAAAAAATTATTGTGATTTTAACAGTAAAAGACTGTAAAAATACCACAGTAAAAACCCGTTAACTGCTTA
>NW_015662583.1:1161396-1162481 GCF_001515625.1 Sinocyclocheilus rhinocerous | reverse complement strand
ATTGTATAATTTACAGTGAAAAACTGTAAATTGACACTCCCAGAATTCCCTGCATGACACTTCATATTTGATGTTTTTTTGTTGAAATAACATGTTTCTTCTTAGTTTTTTTCTTATCAGTTGTGTACATTAGGTTTTAATCTTACATCTAATGTTGTTAAATTAATGTTTATTGCATTATTTCAGTATCATGTGTGTCACCATGATGGGGTTTAGTGTTTGTGTGAATGACACTGTGCACCTTCTATATATACACATATATACATAAATATAAGTATTGCCCTCCTCAGCTCGTAGAAAAGCTGTTTGTGATGAGCTTTGGTTCATCATGTGACTTTCTCATCACCACCTGTTTTTGGTGGTTATCAGTATTACAATGGTTCAAAACAGATATTAGTACTTCAATATGTTGGTTTATTAACATTACATCAGTTAATGAAATACGGTATTTTATTGTGAATTTAAGTTATGTCTGTAAAACCTAAAATGTTGCTACCATATTTTTTATGGTGAAGTTCTGGCAACCACAGCTGCCGGTATTTTACCGTAAATGTAACAGATTTTTTTTACAGTGCATGTGTGACTGTGATGATATGGTGAAATCACTACACAGGACCTCCAGTGGCGTACTGTGCTATTTTACTCCAGGAAACTGTTAATTTTAGAATAAATATAGATTCAGTGTAAGCATGTAAGTACAGAACAGAGCTTTGTGTTTACTCATGGACTTTAGTAAGGCTGGTGATTATTAACATTCACATGTAAATCCGCTCATGCTAATTAGATAATGCTTCACTTCTACTAGCATCACGTACTTGATGAACGCAGTCCTGCGAGATTGATTCTCCAGAGCGCCTGACAGCCCGGATTACCTTGACAAATTAATGGCTCTATAATTTGATTTTCCAAGGATAGTGATGTCTAAGTGACTCCTGAGGTGAGCAGAGAGACGTTTGAAGTCCATTTTCCACAGCCGGCGGATAATCACATCTATATGCTAACAACGTCTCACGCCGGCCTTTCCCAAACACATACACACACTCACACACACTCTCACACACACACACACACACTCACACACACAC